>NW_006263576.1:134136-142044 GCF_000469605.1 Apis dorsata
TATAATATAATAATTAAAATACTATAAAAATATAATATAATATATTAAATATAATATAATATAAATACTATAAATAATATAGTATTAATAATTTATTTAGAAATTTATTTAGAAAGAAGCATCAATTGACAATAATATATTCAAATTTTTAATTATTCAAATATCTGAATAATATTATCTTTGAATGTATAATTTTAATTCTTTTAAAATAAATTATTTGATTTTAAAATAATATTTTTGATCTATAAATTCAAATAAGAATAAGTTAGCCAAAGTAACTAAATAAAACAAATTATGTCTAAAATGTATTTATATTCATCAATTTTAAAAAATGTTATTTTCTATTTTCAATTAATTTCTAAATAAGGTATCATTTTTTTTTCGGACGTGTCATAATTTCAAAAATATCTTAAATGTAATAAAAAAGTTTAAAATTATTTATAAGGCAATAAGAATCGAATTAAAGTTAACAGAGGACTTAATATTTCACGCTTTGTCAGTTCACATATCCGTGGACTTGTCGTCGTGATACTGCTTCCTTAACAACCGAAGCCTTATCGGTCATGGATCAGCCAGGCAAGGTCTAATTAATATTCATGACTCACTCGCGAAGGACACTATGGTTAATGTGCCTTTGATTGGGGAGGCAGTTTGTGCAAAACCAGTCAAGGCTTTCTTCGAACGACATTTAATATTTATTTGCATCATATGTGATTCGTCCTTGGATTCAAAATTACACGTGCATACAACAAAATTAATAATTAAAAGTTATGTTTAAATCTTAATTTATTATATTTAAAATTGTTTAAATTTTTAGCAATAACGTAGAAGAAATTTTATCATAATTATTCGCATACAACGAGATTAATAATGATTAATAATTATTAATATTGAGATTAAAAACTTCCATTTTTTAATTTATATTCTTTACAATATACATTTTAAATTAAAATTTAAGTTTTTTTTAACAAGTTGAGAAAAGAAAGAATTATTATCATGGAATTGTACATGTAATTTAATATCGAGCTAAACAAAAACCATTAATTAAATTGATCAATTCGTTTGTATTCAATGTTTACTCGTAAAATTACGAAACGTAGTAAATTTATTACAGACTCATTAAATTTACAAAATTAATATATAACAACTCATTTACATCTGTATTACGATTTTTAACACGGTATGCATAATGTTGCTCGCAATATAGATATATTCAAAATTCATAAATTTATACGAATGATAAATAATCACGTTAATGTATTTTGCTATGGATATAGTTTAAAAATAAAATAATGATATTCTTAAACAAGGAAAACAATTCAAATTATGCAAATCTCGAACAAAATATTATTTAAAATGTAAGTTAAATAAGCTGATAATGATATTTTTGAAATTTTTGTGTTTATAGCAGAGACAATTAATTAAATAAATTAAAATAATGTAAATAATTTATAAATATATAATTCAAAGTTAAAATATAAAATATTCTATGGAATCACAGATATAGATAACCGGTTGAACAAAAGTTAATATATTTCAAAACGAAGTCTCAAATGAAAAAATTGTATTTTTTCCTATCCATGATTTGCAAGACATCTTCAGCGATATTGTCGAAATAGAAGATACAAAAATAATTTCATTACATGCAGTTATTAAATAAAGATAAACTTAATATAATAAACATAAATAAACATAAATAAATAAAAATTATCTCGATTGAAATACGATGTTGAAATACGATGCTTCATATATTATAGTATATGTTTTCACAAAATACAATGGAATATATATTAATTATGAAAAAATTAAAAATCGATGCAAAAAGAATATAAACATAATAAAATTACTTTCTCTATAACTGCATATCTCTTATACTTATATATCTCTATACTTTCTCCATAATTGGACTTTCTTTCTTAACTATATTCGATAAGTAGACAAAATAAAATTTATATGCAAACGATATATACAATATAAACGATGCATAAGTTGACTTTCAAAGATAATTTTTATATGATATTTATGAATTTTAATAATATTAGAAAAAAAACTTTTGTTCTTTATTTCTACATTGGAGGATAAAACAAAAACAATTTGATATATAAAAATATAGATTAAGGTTTATTTTAAGTTATACGGAATTCATTAGATGAAGCTAGATAAATAATATGACAGCAGTGTAAAGAAGATAGAACAGTCTCACTCTATTTCCATCTCGTTTTATTCAAAATAAACTTCAATTATTTGTAATTTGATAAATAAGCCTCAGTTTATAATTTTGCACATTTATTTTGCTTTCTAGAATCGTTCCTAAATGTCACGAATATATTATATATTTAGAGGGTGCCTTATCTGATTTTGACATTTTGGTTTTCTTTATTAATGTTTTATATGAAAGTTGAATAATGTTGTAAAATGTAAAAGGAATAAATTATAATATCACTTTCAGTTTTTTAAATAGAAGATCAATTTCGATTTTTTAAATAGAATTATATATTTCTTAATATAATTAATTATTAATATATATTTTTTATTATTCAATTTATATTAACCAATATATGCTTAAAAATTATTAATTTAGGAAATATTTAAATTTGTAAAATTGTATGAGAAATAAGAAACACAAAAGTATTTGTTTAACATTTTTGTCTTTTGAAATATATTTCTTTATGGAAAATATCGAATTGTACTAATTGATATATTAAAGAAATATGTAATTTCATTAAAAAAAAAAATTCCTATAACATTATTTAATTATTATTCAATAGAAAAATTTTTCGCTAATACTAATATCGAGAGAACCAATATAATATAAAAATGAGATCAAACACTCTATATAACAAAGATATACCAATATTCAACGAAATTAGTCTCGGTTCAGTGTGAAACTAGCATTATATTATGTAACTAGCATTAATTCATTCAACGAACGATTGTACAAAGCAAATTTGTAAACTTTTATTGCTTTTAATGCGTATATACGGATTATCTTTCGCCGATTCTTTTAATTTGCGAGAGCATTTACGAGGCTTGACCATCTCCGAGTAGTATCCTAAGCGTCTAAGCGAAATCTCTTAGACGCGCCGTCATTTGATACGCTCGATTTCAAATGTTTAACGAAAGTTCAAGATAGAGTTTAGCCGTACGAAACGATTATTGCTCTGTCGTTTCGTATACTTTCATTGCTCCGTTACAATCTTGGTGTTAAAATAGCTGAGTGTTGATATTCGAATGAAATATCACTTCTTCATCAAAAGAGGAATTGAATGATGCTGTAAGTAAGTGTATAATTGCGACAGTTAATAATATCGCGTAAACTTAATATATCATTATATTTGTTATGTTACATTCATAATTAAACATTTTGCAGTAAGAAGGGATAAAGAAAATTAAAAAAAAATTCATAAAATTATTGCTTTGGTTTTAAGTTAAAAAAAAATATTTTTACGATAAATTAATTTTAATTATATTTTTGGTGAATTTTTCAAATTTAGAGTACTTCTGATTTTAAAATTTATTTCTAATTTGAACTAAAATAGTGGAAAAATATTATAATATATTTTAATTTTATAGATATAAAATTGAAGAGATAAAGCAAATTTTTAAATTATAAAATATTTAATTTTTACTATTTTATTATTTTGCTATGAAAAATATTCTCAGATAAAATTGTTACTAAAATTGAGAAAAAAGACTTCTTACAAATAAATTATTCTTATACAATTTCTTATGCTCCATATACACATATTTTTAATAAAATTATAATTTTTAAATACGAATGAATATGAATTTTCTCGTAATATATGTACATATATTTCTGTAACACGTATAAATTTAAACATAGAAGCATATCCTATTAGTTTTCCTCACAAATTGAAAAATTTTCAGGAAAAATATTACCAACTCATTAGGAAGAGGATTACTTGATGGATGTATCTCGCAAACGAACTTGATTCTCTCGATTCCTAGACGCGACTACTTTATAGCACAGGCATCTAACTTGGTTGTATTCTTTTAATTCGTGCGTCATGCATCAATGTCATGTTTCTTAGCTATGTACCTCCGCTATTGCTGCTGCTTTTGCGCCAGTGGACACTTCTCAGGCTCTTTAGTCGGGATGGACCAGCCAGTCTGTCTGCATGCCATCCTAATAACGGGATTCATCAGGGCTAACGACATGGTTCCCGATCCATCAATGGCTGTCTCATTCCCCTTTAAGTTACTGTGCTCTTAAGGATCGCAATTAAGATGATATCTTGATGATAACTTGTGAAATTCAAAATTTGCCGATAAATGCCGTCATCCCGTCGATTGTACATATGAAAAAGATCTGGTTGAAATTTATATCGAATAATGATTTTAAATAAAGTTATTTTTTATTTAACGAGTAACATTTAACATATTTGAATTGAGATGTTTTTTAAGTTATATTTAATCAATTGAAGGAATTTAAGGTTTAAGAATATTTGAAAAGAGTAATGAAATGATTTGAAGAAGTAAATGTCATTTATTTTCTAATAGAAAAATTCTGGAATAATATTTAGAATATTATTATAGTGAATAATAAATGTGTGGATAATTAGTAAGTTATAATAGAACTGATCAATAGAAATGATAATAATAAGAATATTAAAAAATTAATTATTTTCATTGAAATTAATAATTATAATAGTAATTATAAGTCACAAATAAATCATTTAGTTGCAAATACATTAAAATATTTTGCAAAATTTATATTATTTCTGTTTTTTCTTTTTTTGGGAAATATAATTTAGATTTAATGTACTTATGTTAATCTCTGGGAAAAATTTAATATTTATCAAGAAATTAATTGGAAAATTATTTAATAATCGATCACACAACGAATTCTAATATTTGACCCATAATTATTAAGTTGCTTAATCGAAGATACACAAGATAAATCATGTTATTACATGCGATAATGAAATGTTTTAGAATCGCATATGATTGTTAGAATTAGGTAATTAATACAATTTAGTATGATCACTCAAAATTTATTTTATAAAATTCTTTTTGAAGCGTGTTATTGGGTCAATTTAATTATGTAAAATATACATATAATTTTTTAAACAATATAAGTGATTAATATTATATATTTGTGTTCATTTTCTATTATTATTATCAAGCGTTTTATTTATATAAATCATAAATTTTAATTTTTCCAATTGAAATCAAAGAAACCATTAGATGATCGAGAAAATTTTATTTTATTTTTTCTTATGGAGGGAAAGGTCATATTATTATACATAATATAATATAAAAAAGTCAATCTATTTTAATGCTTAAGGAATTAAAAATAGAACTTTCACCATTGAATTTTCAATTAAATAATTAATTTTAATAATTTTAAATTTAATTTCAAATAATATTTGCTTATAAAAGTATTTAAATTTTCTAATTATACTAAAATTTCCATTATTAGAATATCCATTATGAATGCTTTAATATCCTAACATTCTACTAACCGAATATTCTATTATTCGAATTATACACTATCCATATTCGCTTTTCTTACCTCACTAATGAAAATAGAATTTAATTTGAAATTAATGTTCAACGCGTTTATATCGTATACGGTAATATGAAACGTAGTATTAACTATTGAAATGTCAAAATGTCAAAAATAGCAAAAAAGTATAACATTAGAAAATCCATATTAATATTAAGAAACACGAAGATAAAATTGAAAATTATTTGGAACGTGAAATTTAATTGTCGAAAAATAAAATTAATATTATTTTTTTTAAAAAATACAAAATAATACATCTAAGAAAAATCTATATTACGAACGTTCTCTTTTTCTCTGTCTCTCTCTTTATAACTCGAATAATCAAGATTCCATCATATTTATCATTTCAACTTCGCTCAAATTTTACTTATTTTCCTTATTTCAAATTTTCTTCATCTCTGCAATTCTGTAATTTTATTTTCCCGTCCTTCAATATCTATCTCATTTCATTCTTCTTCTTATTTCTCACAGATTCCAACCGCTGATCGTCCACGCGGGTGGCATTATGATTTTCATGATGACAGAACCGCAAACTTCTCTCTCTCTCTCTTTCTTTCTCTCTGTGTTTTATTTTATTCTCGTTGCATCGTTTGATTCTCGAGTTCTCGATACCCTTTTGAGAGATCGATTAGCTGTAAATGAAGAAATATATGTTGCGCGGCCATCGTTGAAGTTTGTTATTAATTTTCTCTGACAAGCAATGAAATGGTTAGCCGCATTTTGAAAAATACAAATCTCCATCTTATTTATCGTGATTTATTGCGAAACACGCGTAAAGATAATTTATAGGCATCGCTACGCGCAATTTATGACAACATCCATAGGTACCGACTGTCATTAACATTCTCGGTTAGATTGTAAATGCGCCGAGGGAATTTATAGAAATTGTTTATCTTGAAATCTGCTTGATGTTGCGTTTCATCTTTGCCTGATGTATACCATGCTTATTATTATTTTTTTTTTTTTTTTTGCGAATTTCATTTATGTTTTAAGAATGATATATAGTATGATGATACATATAATATATAATATATATATAATATAATAATATAAATATAATAATAAGAATAGTATAATAATAAATAGAGCGAATATAACGATGGAAAGAAGATAAAAATAAATAAAATATCAAGATATTTGTTAAAATTTAATAACGTGTTGCAAAATTTTCAAGTTGTTCATAAGTTTTGAGATAAAAATGTAACGTTAAAAAATGTATCATCAATATTCTATTTAAGAAAATCCTATGAAGATTCGAAAATTTTTTGTTTTCGAAATATAAACTTGAAATGTGAAAGCTGTTATAGCAGAATTATAAATACTATCAACACTTTTTTGAAGAAATATGCAAATAACACAATTATAATTACTGATGATGAAAATATTATCGTTAATTAGTGTTAGTGTCTGTTTAAATATTCGATAATTAATATAATTTTATTAAAATGATTTATCGAATAAATATTCAGAACAGATATTCATTTCATATATGGATGAAATTGCAGAGTTATTACAGAAGAAAATTAGTTTCATCAATTTTTTTAAGTAAGTTTTAAATAAGATGATATTTCTAAAATATTCATTAACAAAAAATTCAGGAAAGTTTTTTGAATCTGCATTTATATGATTTCATCCCTAAGGAGAGTAGAATATGAGAGTTTCTATTTCTGAAGCATTATGTACGAAGATTCATTTATCTATTTTTTAATATACTTTATAATTTTAACAAAATTGCTTCTTTTCCTTAACAATTTAAAAAAACGGGTACATGCAACATTTTCATAACTTTAAAAAAGAGTATATTAAAGATAACTTTATTTTAATAGAAAACGCAGTACAGAATTATACTTACTTTAAATTATCAAATTTAAAAATTTATTCAATTAAAAATATTATATCACATGTATGTATATCAATATTCTTATTCTCTGAAATAAAATCACAAACTTCAAAACAGAATTTTATATTTTCACGAATACATACATACGTTATATATAACTTTTACTGTATCCTTTATCGTATATATACATATTCGAATATTTCGCAGAAAAATATAAATAAACAGTATCATAACTTGGCTAAACCGAGGTTTCGAGCTATCGTTTCGGAAAAATAAAACAACGGCCAACAGTTTAAATTTAACCAAGGCAGCACAATAGGCAAGAATCTTTATTGCCTTTCATCTTCACACACAGTGTAAAATATCCGGCGCACAATGGCGCGCCATCTGGAGAGCCGGCGCTGCGTGAAATGCGAATCTAAACGACTGTGGCGATCTGTGAGACTGGCAATTGTGTCCTATCGTTTCCTGAATTTTCTCTGGATCCATTTTCGAAGGATCGCCGCTCAATTCTCTCTCTCTCCCTCCCCCTCCCTTT
>NW_006263576.1:142269-167982 GCF_000469605.1 Apis dorsata
TTCTCCCTCTCCTCGTTCCAATCTGATCCCCTTTCTTCCATCTTCTCCTCTCGATACACGAACATTTTCTTCCGCGTGATTGTAACATCATAATGGACGGACCGCTTCAACATCGTCCCTCGATTTACTCGGAACTCGCTTATTCGTGTCACGCGATGCCGCTTTATTTCTTCCCGATGATTTCTTGTTATTATTATTGTTGTTGTTATCGTCGTCATCGTACGTGTGATAGTTGTAAGTAGTCGTGTGCGAGAATGAGTTTTAGGTTTTCATGTACGGTAGAACGTGAAAAGTGCATGGATACTATTTCTTGGAAATGGAGGGGAAAGAGAAGAGTTTGGTAAGGAGAAAAAGTTAGGTTACAAAATTAGATTGAAAAATTCTGGTGGTATTTTTTTGATGGAATAATTGTTATGATTTATAATTACATGGTAAAATTGTTGTCTATATTGTAATTATATTATAATCCAATTAATTGAATTTTTTTTAGTTTAATAGGATTGTGACTTATTTTTGTTCAAATGTAGATATTATTTATTATTGATTAGAAAAGTTTTATACTTATCTTTTTATATCACCATTTTGAATAAATTCTATTTATAGTAACTAATTAACAATATTTTTCGATATATGATGTTTGAATTTGCTTGTTCTTGTTGAACTCAACATTATCATCGTGATTATTGCCCAATGTTTTTTATTTATAATTCGTTAACAAAGCTGGAAACGAAAATTTTTACGAAATTATTCGAAATTACGTCAGAAATCTCTGTTTAAACTGTATTCTCATGTTAAGATATACGTATGTTATTATTATTATTATTTTTGGGACACTCTATGTATATGAATAATTGTTTCGCTTACGTATTTTAATTTTTCTGCAAGAGAGAACTGTGCAATGTTTTTCTCTAATAAATATTCGCAATTATTATACATAAATTCAGTTTTGTAAAGGATGATAAAATTGAAAATATAATTTTTATTTTATTTTCTTCATCTTGTTATACAATCATGTTTACAAGAAATTCAAATGTAGATTACAAAAATTGTTTTTACTGTTGCAAAACAAATTTTCAAGCGAAATTGTATTCAAAACATGAAAAACTATTGAAACTTTAGGCGTTTATTTCGCCTCTTCAAAGAGATTTTTCATCAACAAACACAATGCCTCGTATATAATTTATTATACATTAAATACACACAAGTTTCATTAAAATCAAAATTTTCGAATCAAGTGAAATTTTCCTGTAAGATAATAGGTATTCAAATGTTATATTTTCACGAATCTCTGTATTCATCCAGTAACATAAAATCATTTTTATTTTCATTTATTATAAATATTTAATGTTCATATACGCACACACATATATTTTTTTCCTATTAATATAAATTGCTTTGATCCGTATTAAAAATACTTCCAATTTCGAGATTGCTATAACGATTGAATACAGATCAATGTTGATATCTTTTTTTTTATATGAAAAACCAAAAAATTATTACCGAAAATAATATTTTTTTGTCAATTTGTTGATATTTCTGAAATTAAATGTATATTGATATCGAATTTCACATCGGCTTTAATTTTTTTTTTTTTTTTTTTGAATAAAAATTTTGAATTTTATTCAAAATGTACTACCTGATTTCGAGTTTTAATTACAAAAAAGTTTGTACAATTACATTTCATCGACATTTCAAAATTTTCGTTGAAATAATAATTTTTTACAAGATGAAAATTGAACAAATTATATGTAGATGTTACAGCAAAAAATTATGAACAATTTTATTTCGGTTGATTCTCTTCCATGAACGATTTTAAATTTTTTTCTTTTCCTTGCATAATTATGTATACATTTATATACATCGTATCATTTTGATTTATTTTTTTCTTTTGCAAAAAATATAAAAAAAGTATAATTTTTTATTTATAAATGATATAAAAATATATTAAAAAATTCAATAGTCATATCGATTAACTAGTAATAAATCTGTTGAACGAAGATTAAGATTAAAATATAACGAGTTTGAATTTCATTATATTTAAACAATCTCATATTTCTATTAAAAACATTATATTAATTTTCTAATTTATGCAAATCATTAGAATAATTACTTAATTAATGATAGAAAGAATCTATTTTTGTCTAATCAAAATTAACTTTCAATATATTTTTTATATGTAAATTTATAATTTTTTATATTCTCACTTTTGAAGATATATATATACAATAGAGATATATATAAGATATATACAATATAAAATGTATAAAATATACGTATCTACTTTTTGAATTCATAGATATCAATAATAAAATTAAAAAAATAATACTTAAGTAATAGTTAAATTATTTATTAGATAAAATTTTTATGAAAAATTTAATTGAAAAAAATAATAATAATGATAGAATTTAGATATAGGAGTGAAGGAAATAACGGATGTTCTATTTACATTGTATTGTTAAATGTTTATATTTTATTGTCAAGACAGAAACCTTATTCACACAATATAATATAACAAAACATCCGTTATTTTTTCTACCTTTGTTTCTAATTGTGTCATCTACTTTTTCAATAATAAATAGTTAAATTTTTCATGGTCACAATATTTAAATGTTAAATATTTAATTTAAATGTTAAGTTTTCCCAAGGACGAGATATCGTTTATATTTTATTAATTTTTTACTTTTATTCATTGAATGAACATATCTAGATAGTTCTAATGAAAAGATATAGCACTTACTTTACATATTGCCATTAGATAGATAAATTTTTTGTAAATGGAAAAATAAAAAAATTTGCAATAAATATATTTGTGACTTATATTAGCTATAATTGATTAATAACATTAATTATAATATAAATCTCTATCTAATGATCTTAATATCTTTGTTAAATCTGAACAACGAAAAAAATATTAGGTATTAGTTATATTAGAATGAAATAGTACGTACATTAATCAGTCGATTGTAATTTGAAAACTGGTTAACTACTTACTTTGCACTCGGTTTCATGATGTCCACCATGTTGCACCATCAGTTGCGTTCTAATAGCTGTTGTTGGAAAACGAGAAACTCGAAGCTTAAATCATTAATCAACCGATACGTCGTACTGAACAGTAATGTGCATTTCATCCCTTAACTAGCTATACTATACAGTATTCCGATATGTATTATGCCATGCGCGTAATCAAGCATAAATAATTCCAAGCTAAAACATAATACCGTTAAATCTAATCATACGCTTTGCACACCTGAACGTAAAGATACGTAGCGTAATTAAGTAATTTAATATTTCTTTTTATATTACACGTATACGTACCTGAGTAATGTCTTGAAATTATTGCCTTAATGTTTATCCATATATATATATTTGTCCATATATTTTATATTATCGTTATTAGATTGTGGATTTTTATAAAAAATCAAATTTTTATGAACATGACTTAAAGAAATAAAATTCAAGTAAAGAATTGAATATTGTATTTTCTTTTATTCTATTTATTTTAAATTTTAACAATTAGATTGCAGATTTTTTTTATTGATTAAATAATAATCTTCAATAACACATACTATATTTTGAATATTTTGTGTCTTTTTCATGTTCACATTTTATAAGTTTTTATACACTCAAATTTTGCATTAATGCATAAATATCTGTAATCTAGTTTATTATTAAATGTCCGCAGTGAGAGATGAATGAAAGTTGAATCGTTTCGCGCATATTTTGGTGTTATATCATATATGGCGTAATTTAATAAAACTTAAACTTTAGAGGAAAGACTTTTTAAAATTTACATCTTTGAAAATATTATATGTGCAAGTTTTATTAATTATTATTTTTATTATTGATTTTGGATTTCATTATAAAATATATTTTGAATATTATGATAAAAATAAAAATAATAATGTGAATCTTATATTCAATAAATGTAAATTTGAAATTTTTTGAATTATGCCACTATCAGTAGCCAAAATAGTGATATGAAGATCAACTTATTTTTTTAAATAGAATCATATTCCTTTATGCATTATTTGATATTTACTATAAAAAAAATGTTAATCTATGTATAGTTAAAATTATTATTTTAGATATTAAATTATTAATTTTAATTTGGTAGTATATAATAATCAAATATTTGAAACCTATTAATAAATAACAAAAGAGATTTCAATTATCTATACCAAAAATAAAGTTAAAGAAAGAAACAAAAGAAAAAATTTGAATGATCTGAAATTTAGAATTACAAATCCAATATTTATTATGCTCAATACGAACTCATAGTGATTATAAGTTTTTATGATATATATGATAATACAAGAGTAAAAAATAACTTATGATTATATTGTTGTATTTGATGCTTGTATATCATTAAAATTGTTATAAAATATTAACATCTTAATATTTCATAATTCACTTCTCTCAAAATTTACAATGTATCATATCAATATTTGAATTTTTATTTATCTGATTTTATCTAATTATATTTAATTATATAAATTTAATTAATTTATATTTAAACATTGCATTTCAGAATGAAATTTTTTAAAATTTGATTTTTTATTTATCTATAATTATTTTGAAATTCTACATAAGATATCATTCTTCAATTAAAAAAGAAAAAAATATCTTATGTTTTCTTCTCTTATATCTTTGCATTCCTCAATAATATATAATTATATATTATATATAGAAGTATTTGAATGATGAAATATGTGAATAATTTATATTATATAACGCGTACAAATTTCTTCGCCTAGAAGTTTATTTTTAATATTGACAAATGCAATTATTTCAATTCTAAGTAATCATAATAATCCAAATGAGATGTACAAAGTATTCTCTCAAAAAAAATTATAAAGATATGATTGACTTTATTTTCTTCTTCTTTTTTTAATTAAATTGTAAAAAAAGTGATTAATTTTTTTTTGATTTTAAAAATTTTTCAAATGAATATGTTAAAAAAATAAAAATGAGTCTTTTATATTAAAATTTTTATAAACACGATGCTATGAAATTTTGTTGGTAATTTGGAAATGTAATTTCAGTACGCATTTATAAAAAGATTGAGAATCGGTGATTGATACATGTTGATAATTTTAACAGTAGTTTCATTCTGAACGAATGATTTGTCAAACATTAATAATTTCATATATAATTAATAATTATTAATAATTAATAGTTTTAATAATAGTTTATTTTCAAAAAATGTATAAATAACTATATATTTATCAGATCAGATTGTTAATTCTAAAAATTTAGCCATTTTGTATTAATTTACTTATATTATAGAATAAAAGAAATAATATTAAAATAATGTTAAAAATAAAGTAATATAAAATTAAAATATGGAATATATAAATTTATCTGAAAAATAGCAAATCTTTTATACATGTATATATATTAATATATTCGTATAATCCTTTTTGATCAATTCAAAAATTTCCAAAAATCAAAACTTAAGGTTAATATACAAAAAAAAATTAATATATAAATTATTATTTATTTTTGCATTAAACGAAACGAAACTTATAAAATTAGATAACTCTATCTTTGTTACACTGCTGTCTTCCTCTATCTCGCTTAACTTAACATAAACTTCAATTGCTTATAACTTAAACATAAAATCTCAATCGATATTTTTATATACCAACTTTTATATTCGTTTTAACTTCTAGAATCAATCCTTTCAAATATCTCACGAATATATTAACATTAACATTAAATTTATTAACCATAAATTTTTAAATTATTCTAAAATAATTATGCATAATATAATATGCATAATATTTTATGCTACGAAAACAATAATAAAATGAAATATTTCAAAAAATGGACAAGCAATTTGAGAAATTGGAAATTTATCTGAGAATAAACGAGATTACACGCAATGTAGAAGCGTAAGAGCAATACATACATACATACATATGCAAAACATTCCGGTTTTCGTCGTAATGAAATGTTTTGCTCCCCGTTACAATTCTCAATGAGTGGGCCACACCACGACGAAACGTTTAATCGATTCAGTGCCTCACGGTATTTCATGTAGACAGCAATTGCGATTAAATTCGAATAGTAAATCGGATTATCGACCATATTGCTTATATGCAATTACATATTGAGTATATTGGAAAATCGAATCTTGATGATGATCGTTGGTTAATCTTTTCTTAATTCGTTGTTTTTAGAATTGCAGAATATTCATTAATAAAAAAATAAATAGACAATGGATGCTTATGCAATGTAAAAATTTTTTTGCAAATACAATTAAAGAAACGGAGTTTGAATAGAAATTTGCATTATTTTTCAATCACAATGCATTCTCTATATTTTTGTACATTTAAATTTTGTATAAACATCTGCGACTTGCTTATAAGGGAAATTTATCAAATCATGGTAATAACTTTATCTTCATTTCATCTAACGCAAATTTCAATTGCTTATAACTCAACAAATAAACTTGTAACGAAATTCTTGTGTATATCAATATTTTATATTCGCTTTAACCTTTAGAATCAATCCTCCAAAGCTGTCCCAAGAATGTATTAACATAAGTACATATACCTACAATAAAATACAATCTTTTCTGACATGTATGTACAAGAGAATACGATGTTTCCACATCTCCATATAAAAAATGAAAAGTATAAGCTATTTCTGCCCACGTGTATACGTACGTGGATGAATGTAGTTACCAAGAGCCGTAATTACGACAGCGTATAATTCGTGCATACACACTCCTCCTTGTCTCGTTCTTGCAATTCTTTCCTTTCCTTTCTTTTCTTTCTTTCTTTTTCTTTTTTTTTTTTTTTTTTTTTTGCACGCTCCTATAATTGCCCCGGCAAGTCGATGGAGGTTCTTGTAATCACAATGGCACTGTCGCGAAAGGACTGAGATAGAAAAGGACTGTGGATCGGCCCTTTCATTAAGAAACAAGCGGATCTTCTCTCTAAGCTGCTATTCTAGCCACGAAGGAAACGAAAGTTTCGTCGCTCTTTGTATCCTGCGTTTCCTTCCGTAAAAGAAATTAAGTAGCTTACATTGACGACATTAACCGTGGAAATATTACGGATTTGCAGCAGCTTTTGATTCTTTCGAATTAATATTATCGATCGTGATACGAGATGATATTATTTAAATTTTGTTAAAAAATATTGTTTTTTATAAATTATTTCTTTTTTTCTTCTTCAATAATTTTTTATAAATTATTATTGAATATATTATTCGTATTTTTATTTCTAGAATTAAATTACGTATATATTTATACGTAATATTTATTTCAAAATAAAATCATTTTCGTATCTTTGATGTGAATATAAATTAAATTTCTATCTTATGTTGGCTATGAATAGTATTTGCACGTATTTTAATTTTCCAATATTATATTCCATATTTTATTTCTATATTATTCAATTTGTACAATTACATGTATAAAATTATTATTAAATGATATAAAATATAATATATATAAATTTAGTATATAATTGTATTTATATTTTAATATAATTTAAAGTAATTAATTAAATGAGCAAATGAGATAAATACAATGATACGTGTATACTTTTTGTAGTCATTGCATATTGTATGTATATATAAAAATTGACGATAAAAAAATATAATGAAAGTCTTATGATATAAAAAATATATTATAATCATTTATAAAATTAATTTTCTGAGAAATTTTTTATCTCAACTCAATTATGAAGATTTAATTACCTAGTTTAAATTGACAAGATGTAATTAAGTGATAAATCGATTCTTTTCTTTATGAAAGTATATTTCAAGCCTATTTTTTTAAAATAATATAATTACGTTAAAAATTGTTATATTTAAATATAATAAATATAATATAATTTGTAAATATTTATAAATAATACATAAAAAAAATAATTTTAAATTATATATCATCAAATTATTATTTTGATTTTTTTAAATATTATCATTATATTATCATATTAGATATAATCAATTAATATAATTTATAATAAACATATAGAAGGAAAAAAAGAAATTTAATATGAAAATAATTTATTAATTATTACGTAATTTATTAATTAATACAAAAATATATAAAATAGAAATTGAATTTTAAATCGAAATATTAATCCTTTGTTAATATTATAAATATTTTTATATTTTATATTATCATTCTTCTTATATTAAATTATTTTTTCTCATTTAAATAAAAAACTAATAATAATAAACGTTAAAATTTGTTATTATTTCAAGTAAATCAAAATTTTCATCTCAAAAAAAATATAATTGTTTGTCACGAAAACTTAATCTAATTTTGAAATTTGTCATTAAGTCAAAAAATGGTTGGAAAATACTGTTTTAATATAGTGTAAAATATTTTGATGAACATGTAAATGTGTTATTCCGTCATGGATGTGAATGGGATATTTTTTAACCAATTTATTGTGACATGTATATTATGTGAAAAATAAAAAAAATTGACAGTTTAATCCCAATGACCTTGAACAAAAAATAAAAGAATATATATTTTAATCTGAACGTAATTGATTTTGTTTTTTTGTGTATTTTTTTTGTATATGTTTTTAAAATGAAAGAACGTATATGTAATTTAATCTAAATGTAATATTTTTTCTTTCAAAATCATTTTTCGTTTTCAAAAAAATTAATCCTCCATGCTGTATATACATAATACGGTTTAGTTATCAAATAATTAAATAATGGATATGAAAAAGTAATTAAATTATATTCTCTCTAAAAATGAAAGAATATAAATATTTTTGTCAATAATAATTGATAAAAAATAAATAATTTTTTCTTATTCTTAAAAAGAATTGATTCAGAAAAAATTAAAATTCAATTAAGTTTTTTCATAAGCCTCGAATAATAAATATAATAATAATCATAGTGTAATATGTAATAATAATTCGAAATAATAATAATATAAATATTTAACATTATATATTAAGAACCTAATTATTTTCATCGAAATCAAATAATAAATAATTTATTTCGTGAAATATTAAATAAATCATTTAAATACAAATATGCTAATTTATTTCTTGTATGAAATATTACATTAAATTTCAAAAATAAATTATTTCTTAAATAATTTGAAAAGTAATTTCAAAATAATTTTTACTTATTACTATTATTCAAAGATATTTTGATAAAAAAAAAATATAAAGAATTATTTGGAAATTATTTTTCCATAAAGAAGAAAAACAAAAAATTGAGAAAACCCTCATTCAAATTCACCCATAAAGTTAAGTTAACCTAAGTTATCTTATGAAATGAATATTAATAATTAACAGAAATTTAAATTATTTCCTATATTATATCAAATTTTATATTATAAAAATTTAAATTACAATTAGAGCTTTTTTTTCTCAAATAATTTTTAAATTCCTTAAAAAAACTTCCTACTCTAAGTCTTATACATATAGTCATTTCATATTTTTGCTAGTCTCGTTATTTTTTTCTCCCTGCTGTAGAAATTCTATTTTCCGTTTCTGTCGAAAATGTCTCGCGAAGATTCTCATGGCGAAAGACGGTTGGTCTGTATATAAATAAACCGGTGTAAATTTAGAGGGATTCTCGAACGAGCACGTGTTACACGTACACACGAAGAGGATGCTTTCGGACCACCTGCTTCCAACAGGCAACCGTCATTGCGGGGAAGGTTGGTCTCTCCATTATGTATAGTAGAGGATGGCACGACTTTTTCTTCGAATGCTGTCGTCTACCTGCCTCTCTACTCCGACGTACTGCACCCATTACGTGAATCCAGACGATCTACTATTCTACATAGAATACACACACTTGAACGTAATGTGTATTGGACTTATATTTTAATATGAATACTGTTTGTACGAAGGGACGAAAAGTTCGGGTTTCTGCGTCGTATCATGTCATGTCAGAACGTGATCGAGATCTTCCTGCGGCATCTTATGCTGCGCTTCCATTTCCTGTGTCTTTTCTGCGTCGAGAAGGATCAGCGTTTGCATGTAAAGATTATTATGAGTTAATTATTTAAATGGATCATTTTATTTTATTTTTTTAATTTGAGCGAAATATAAGTTTTTTTAATAATATGAAAATTAAATTGTAATTTTGAAATGTTTAGATTTATGGTAAATTTGTGGAAAGTTGATATTTGATTCTATTAAGTAGTATCGTTTTTTTCGATTAGAATTATTAGTAATTGGAATTAAAAGTAATTTAACTTTTAGTAAGATTGTTTTGAATATTTACAGATGAAAGAACAGAATATAAAATAGAATATCAATTATTTAAAATTATATTTCATTATATTTCATTCTTAAGTTCATAATTATAATTATGAATTACTCTTAAATTATTTAAATAATATTTAGATAATTAAACTAATCTTTAAAATTATATATTTATTTAATATGTGAAAAATTAGACTAAAAAATATTTATATCACGGAATATATATAATTCAAAATATAATAATATTTTGAATTATATATTTCAATATTATATTAGATCTCTTTTGTTTTTTTCATGTATGAATTATTCAAAATTTTTAATATTATGTCATAAGTTGTTAATAAATTAATAAATTTTTAATATTATGTCAAAAAGTTTCATTTATAATACAATTAAATTTATTTATAACATTTAAATATCACGCAAATCAAAATAATGTATTTGATCCATTAGATCCTATATCAATCCTAGATCCTATACAAATTTGATTAGTCGATAAGAATTCTTGGAAAGTTCAACTTATATAAAATATTCAGAATTCGAGGATTAATTTTAAAAATAAACGCAAAGACAAATGCAAATGCAAAAATTTTGAAATTAGATAATTCTTCGTCACAACTCCAAACTTTAAAATTTTACTATTTTTATCGAATTTGATGAAATTTCAAGAAAATTAAAGAAGAAAATTCCAAGAAACATAGCTTTAAACTAATTCTTTCAAACAAAAAATAAAAATTTTGATTAAAATATTAGATGAAGCAAAGCGAAGAATTAGAGATTAGATACTTCCATCTTCGTCATATCCTTGCTTCGCCTAAATCCAATTTCGATTAAATTTACTATTTTCATCAATCGAATTCGACCCAAACAGAGATAATTAAAAAATATTTCTAAATATGATAGGCGCGATTTTTTCGAAAAAAATAATTAAACCGAATTAATAACGATTCGAACTGGCTAGAATTTTCCGCTGGATTATCTTTTGTTACGATTCAATACGACGGCGTAAGCTCGTAAAAAAAATGCATCGCCTCCCTTCGTACACCGCGGCCATCGCGTCACGGCTGGTAAGTCGATTAGAGGCGAAGCATTCGACGTTCCTTTTGTCCGGAACAGCTGATTCGTTCTCGGTTCGATTTTACCCTTCGGAATTCCATCCGTACTATCGCGAGACACGCTCTCTCGTGACGCGTAACGCATTGGTTGGCAGTTTCTTTCCACCCTCGTGGCGACCCTCACCCCTCCACGAAATAGAATGATTCGCACCAGCGGAGGAACCCTCCCCCCTGTTCGACCTTCCGGAAATCAATAGTTACGCGAAGGACGAGCCGGCTAGGGGGTTACGATCTCTCCCTTTGCCCTCTGTCAAGTTCTTAGGAAAGTTGGTTCAACAATTGCGCAGCATCAAAGAATTCGGGAAGATTGTGAACGATTCTTACTCTTTCTTTCCTTTTCCTTTCTTTCTTTTTTTTTTTTTTCTTTCTCTTCCTTCGCTTCCTTCCTGGCCTTTCTGATCGGAATCGAACGTTAATTGTGAATGTAGAAAGATAGAGGAGTTGATTGGACTGAGAGGTTGGTATTTCGATGGTATAGAATTGTACGGGATAAAATTCTAGAGGGCGTAGAATATTATAGGAAGGGAACGATTTGTTGTGTAAAGATGAGTTGAAAATGTAAGAATTAGTGGAATAATTTTTCGATAATTATTCAAATGTTCAATTATAAAATTATACAAAGCGTATTGAAAATTGTGATATGAAATGAGATAAGAAGAGAATTTAATTTGTCGT
The DNA here is from genome assembly GCF_000469605.1 of Apis dorsata. Classification (NCBI taxonomy): domain Eukaryota; kingdom Metazoa; phylum Arthropoda; class Insecta; order Hymenoptera; family Apidae; genus Apis; species Apis dorsata. Next base: position 154,262 of record NW_006263576.1, read on the forward strand.
AAAAATGATCATAGAAATGTTAATTTTATAAAAAATTTTTTGAAAAAATAAACATTTTTAGATAATTATTTGAATATTAATTGCGGACGATGTGGAATTATCCAGAATATATTAAAAAATTATACAATACAATATAAAAGCGATTGATTTGATTAATTTGTTAAAATAAATCGTAGAAATCATAATATTTTACATGAGATTTCTTTTTCGAAAAAATAATTCTTTTTCTCAATAATTATTTTAATTGTGGAAGATATGGAATTATACAGAATATATTAAAAATCATAATATGAAATGAAAGAAAATTTAATTTTTTTTTTTTTTTTAAGAAAATCGATAATTATTTAAAGATTTCTCGATAATTATTTTTTTAATTGATTGTAATGTAAGAAGATAAAAAATCGATCCGATAGATCGATATTTCGATAATATGAAATTACATAGGATATGTAGAAATCGATACAATATTAAAAGGAATGATTTATTATATAAGAATAAGCTAAGAATGGTAGATAGAGGATTGAATTGATGGTCTACTATCTCAATGGGATAGAATTATACAGGCTGTATTGAAAATTGTGATATGTAAAAAAAGGTAATTTATCATTTAATAATAAATCAGAAATATATTAAGTAAAAAATAATTTCGTTTTAGTTTCATTTAGAAATCTAGAAATCATTTGTTATAAAATTTTAATATAATATAATTCTATTACATTAATATAATTATATTATTATATATAAAATTATCATAATTATAGTTACATATATATGTATATAATTGATAATTGGTACATTAAAGAAAAATCTTTTGCAAAAATGCAAAATCAATAATCAAACAGTAAATAGAAAGTAAATATAAAGATCGAAAATTTGATTATTTAAATCGTTAAATAAATCTGAAAATATAATCAATCATATATGTATATATTTACAATACATAATAGCATATATAATAGCTTTACATTTTAGAATACGTATTAATTTCTAAAAATAATTATTTTTTAATAATATATTTCTTTTATTAGATATAAAAATTTATTTAATTTCTAATGATTTTATGAAGTATTCACAAATTGTATTCTATATGAATATTTTATTAACAAAAAATTATTTAAATTTTTCTATTGTTTCTTGTATATGACTCAATTATGTCTTTAAATATAAATGTGAATTTTTTCTATTGAAATTATAATCAGATATTTTATTAATTATAATTATAATTAATTATAATTATAATCAGATTTTTTGGATTTTATTTATTTTTTAAACATAACTTTAAAACATAACTTAAAAGATATGATTTTTTACTAATATAAATTTACTTAAAAATGCATTATCATATTTATTATACAATTAATATTAATATTTTTTTTATTATATATAAGAGATATATTATATATTCATATATAATAAGAAAATTATAAATATTTTATAAAATAAATAAAAAAAGGAAAATGAAATTTTTTTATTTAAGATTTTATTAAGATTTTTATTTAAGATCATTTTAAAGAAAATTGAATTCGAATGTATAATTTTGAATTAATCAGATATGCATATTCAATGAACTTTCAACTTTGATTTTCTCAAAAATTTATCGTTAAATAAAACAAAATTTTATTCTATATTTTTAACTTATTTTTATGCTATGCAGAATAACCTTCTGTCAATTATACATTCATATCTAGGAAATTTTCCAATTTCACGTGTTTTTCGCGAATTTTTCATTTTCATATTTTTTAACAAATTCCCAAGCTTGATTTTCTCGAAAACAAAGTTTAATATAAAAAATTGTTATTCTATGTTCGACTTATTTTTACGAATATTCTTTACGTTTATAATACTTTGTTTAAATGTTTCTATAATTTTTGTTTTTAATCATTATAATAAATAAATAATATAAAAATGCAATGTGCATGTCATTTTTACAATTATATTTACTTAGAAATTACATAAATTTTCTATAATACATTTTACTTATACATTTTTTACTTATAATTTTAATTTTTCCAATTGAAATGTAAATATATTTTGCTTTTCTTGTAACTTTTCTTTTTATTTATTTTATATAATATATAATACATTAAAATTATTTTTTACATTTAATTATTGATGATTATTGAGTTAAAATGATAAATTTTAACAAAGAAAAGTGAAAAAAAAAAATAAAGCCGACACGTGTATTACTCGTAATATGAAAAAGAATAATCTAATTTTATTTATTATTATAAAAAAAATCGCTGGTGGTGTTCAAGTCGAGCTTTCTTACAATCTCTAGTAATTTTCTGTGATATGCTAATTAGACGGAAAAATACAAATTCTACAATAATAACTAAAAAATATATCTTATAAAGTTCGTTCTATGCTAAAAACATTATTTATTAATAATAATTCATAATTAAATGAACTAAATAATCGCAAGAAATAAAAAATTAATCAAAATCGTGCACTTTTTATTTGAAATAAAAATAAGAATCATAAAAATAAGATAATAATTTCAGATTAAAAACAAAAATTAAAAAATTAAAAAAGATATTTAATAAGAAAACATAAAAAGAACTTTGGAAAATAAAAATTTTCCAAAAAAACTATCGAATAAAAATATCTTAAAAAATACATTTTTACGATATTTTTATTTTTCTATTTGTTATATAATTTTTTAATAAATTAATCTTTATGATATTTATATTTTTTTATTTGCTATTTAATTTTGTGATGAAATTAAATTTGTAAATATCAAATAGAAATTTAAAATAATTTCTTTTGCAAATATATTATTATTTAAATAATAAATTAATATTATTTTAGCTAAAATAACAGGAAATAAAAGTTATCTAAAAATTTTATTCGAATAAGAGTTTCTCTTTCAATAATCCATTACTATAAGCAAAAAGACAAGCGCATTTGACTTAAAAATAATTACAAAATATGAATTAATTACTGATTAATGGAACGAAATTGTGGAATGACATCTGTATGGTATTATTAAACTTCTGACCGCGGGCTATATGGAAATCGCATTTCACTAATTTTGTGAAATTATCGCATCGTATATTGAATCGATAAAATTTTTTATTTCTTTTTACTAATGTTATTTCTCTTAATTTCTTTTCGTTTTTGTACTTTAATGTAACATTTACGACGAATTTAAATAATAGAAATAAAATTTATGATTTTATATGGAAGAATGAAAAATCGTTCATGGTCGAAGGTTTAAAGAGAAATATTCTCATTTATTTCACATTTTATTTCGAATAACTTTTTTTAATAATATTTATTTTTATGAAATAACATTGTAATTCAGATTCTGATAAAAAAATAAATAATTAAGAAAAATATTTTTCAAAAGTTGTTTTTTATAAATAGTAGCATTATAGTTTAACAGATTTTGGTTCAAGTATTTAAAGTTGACTAATACGAAATCAAAAATTTATGAAATTAGAAAACAATAAAAATATTATAAAATTGATAAAAATATATAATATTGAAAATTCAAAATTATTGACATTAAAAAATATGAAAATTATTTTTAAGATACACATTTATTTGTATGTTAACAAAATTCGTATAATTTTTCAGTTAAAAATATGAAATATTTAGTGTTTATAATAAAAATTATTTTTTTACACTATTATATCATTTTTATTATAAATATTATAATTTTTCTTCAAAATATCGAATATGCGTTCTATTAAAATGATTAAGAAGAAAATATTATTATTATATATTTATTATTATATTTCTACTATTTATATTTCTTCACATGTTATAAAATGAACACTATTGAATTAACAAAAAATATTAAACATAACAATTCTTATACAATATGTGATATGATGCATTGAAATAAGATATATATATAAAAAAACTTATTCACTAAGTATCTTAATTTTTTATTATTAATTTCTTAATTTTTTACTAATTTTTTATTCATCAGAATTTTTACAAATATTAAACATAAATATACAAACTTAATATAACCACATTCTGTAAATAATATAGTAAATCCAATCCATTTTAGATGATCTTCTTTACTATAATTGTTGTAATAAAAAAAATTGATACGATTTTGTTATCTGATGAATAAATTCTGAATTTGACATCTTTCCCCTAAATATTTTATCCGAAAATTATTAAAATTATCCGAATAGTTTTGTAATTCTTCTAATTTAAAATTACGATAAATACTATTTTACAAGCTCTTTTGATATACTTTATATCATTTTATAATATATGTCAAAAGTTATGATATTGTTTTCAAAAATTTGACATTATTTTTTAATCTTAGAATTTATAGCAAGATAATAAGCATTCAGGCCGAAGAAAAATGAAATCCGACATTGTTGAAAGTAAAATCGGTAAAAGATGATGAAAAGAATCCATGTGTCCATCATCTTCAACTTTCAAAGAGATTCACTTCGTTAAGAGATTAGTACTACGGTTCTGCGTCTTCGCTTCGATCTCCTTTAAGACGGTACAATTAATGATGTTTAAACTTTTCTAACTGCCGCCAGGAACTTTACGTTAGAGAAAACGTTCGAAGGAACTTTAATTAAACTTTCTCGGAGGACGGAATACCTTGAATTAAAATGTGATAGCGCGTAAAAACTCGGTTAAGTAATTAAACGTCCGGACAAATTTGCGAAAGGATTGTCTGCTCTGTCGATAACCTTAATAACGTCCAAAGTTGTAACGTCGTAAGTGTCTTAGATCATCTCGTTCGAATGAATAATTTATAAGAATTTCCATGTGTAAAAGAAACAGGATAGAATATGATATTTCTTTTCGCAAGAAGAAATTATTTTTTTTAAGTATCTAACATCTTTGATTACAATCGTCGATTTCAGTCAACATCGTATAACCGAATATACATGAAGATTATCAATTTTTGCCGACAATTGCCGAATACATACGACTAGTTGTCGATAACTATCGAATACGTATGATTGTTAATTTTAATTATTATGCATCATATGCGGCAATTGAAAAGGTTTTTAACTTTTAACTTTTTAATGATGTTTGAGTATAGTCATGAAGAAATGATTATTTTTGAATGACAAAAATGAAACTAAATTTCAATAAAACAATCTCTATGAAAAATGAATAGAGCATTTATTAGAGCATTGAGAATGAAGAAAAAATATAAAATTAGAAAACATATTTTCTTTATTAAGTTTCACTTACGTTTAGAAGAATAAAAGAATATTATTCTGATAATTTGTTGCTCAAATAAATCTATTCCATTGTAGTTACACCATTTGATTGATTGATACTTTTTGAACTACTGATTTTGCATCCTTACGGATGTTTAATTTTTAAATTTCTATTTAGTATTTTTTTAGCAGGCTCAATTATCTAAATATTTGCATCAATTTCAAAATTAACGAAATTATTGTTATGATTAACAATTAAGTAAATATAATCTGAGTTTGATATATCTTCGAATTCTTTCTATTCGCCTTATCTAACTTAATTTAATCTAAATTGAATCCAAAGTTTTCGTATGAAAAATGAATGAAATTCAGTTTATGATTTTTAAAAAAAAGAAAATAAGATTATAATATAATGTTAATGTATAATGTATAATAATATAAATATTGTCGTTGCTTGATTTTAATTACAATCAAATACGCTTTCAAAACAAAATTCCATGAAAATTGAAAAGTTGAATGTATTAAGAAAAATAATTATATTTAATCGAAAATTAAATATTATTGAAATCAACTTTTATTTAAAATAATAATATAAAATTTTTATTCTAATTGTTATTTGCCATTTTACTTTTTGTTAAATAATATATGATTTTCATTATATTAAAAACATGAATGCAATTCCAATAACTTGTGGAAATTTACATTTTAAATATAATATATAATAAAATAATATCGAGGTCAACATTTTTGTGATTTCGGCATTTACTTTGAGATTTAATCTTATTATAAAAATCATTTCATTGTTATAATCTGAAATGAAAAATAAAAATAATAATATTCATTCCATATCCTTACTTAAAAGAGAATTTGCATATTCGTACTTCTAGCACAGATAATAAGATAATAAGATATATATAAATAGATATATATAAAATAATAAGATAAACAGATAATATTTGAACTATAATTTATTTGAAAGATAAATTATTTTAATATATATAGGATTTACTATAATATATATAGGATTTTTTATTTCATTTCATTCAAGAGGATATCGAAATTTTTTGTTTTATAGTGATTTTTCTTCATATTTTTTCACTTATTACTTTAATTTGCTATTTTTAAATTTTAAATTTATTTGCTATTTTTTATCTTTTATTATTATTTGAAAATCATAAAACAAAAACTTGATAAGCTCATTTTTATTGATTTTCTATTTTTTGATTTAGCAGCTTAAAAAGAACGCTTTAGATATATGTTAAAATGAAAAAATTGAACAATTTAATATGCAAATTTAATATTGCAAGGTATAAGAATTTGAATTATAGGTGTACAGGGAAATAACTGGTCAAATCTAACTTAAAATCTGTTCTCATGTAAAAATTAGAAAATGTAATTTATCATGTTTTTCCCCTGTGATCTTTCCAATTTTATTTGAAAATTATTCTTTATTTTATTCGAATTAATTATTTTCATTTTAAATATAAATATAAATACAAATTTCTAAATCAATTTATTTTAAATCAGTTTTTATTATTATGTACTTGCAGTAATTAATGTTACATGAAGATGGATAAATCAAAAAAAACATTATTGGAAAAAAATAAATTATAAAATGTCGAAAGATTTTTTTGGATTTATTTAAAAAACAAAAAAAATTGGTCCAAAAACAAAAGATTTATATAAAAAATTTTATGTTTATGAATTTTACAGTTTGTTAGTTACATTTTGCAATATTTTTTAAAATTGTTGTATATAAATTTTACAACAAATGTAGAATCTGAGAATTAATTTTTTATTTATTAATTAAAATAATTAATTAATTAATTAATATTTATTAAAAAATAATATATCTCTACTATATAGAGAGTTTATTTATTACTGTTTAATCAAAATAATATAATTTAATATATATTATAATAAAATTTATTTTAAAGAAGTTTACAATCAATTTCGGGATAAGAATTAACCGTATTTTCATATAGTTAAGAACTGCTTAAACTTCGGAATTGAACTGATCGAATTTTCGTATTTCGAACTTTTACACTTTTGAGTCAGTTGAACTTTCCAACTGAACTTTTCTGCTGAAAACTCTTGTACTTTTCAACCTCTCGTGTCTTATATTTTTGTAATTTACATTTTATATCCTCTACGAATGAAAATTTTTACTGCAATAAATAAATAAATTGCAGAAAATTTTAATTACTTAATATATTTAATTGCATAGAAATTTAATCAGTTTATTAGCACACAAGATAAACATTTAATATTTTTCCATTTTTTTTCTTTTTTTTTTTAATTTCTTGATAAAAAATTTCGTTTCAATTTTAATTCGTATCACATAATTCCTAATATACAATAAAATTATTTTTCTTGTTGTTTTATTTATTTATATGAACAACTTTCTTTATGATATTATAAAAATTTTTTATGATATTATAGAAATAATATATAAATATGAAATTCTTATTTCTTTCTTTATTCTTAGGAAACAATATCATGAAAATAAAGTATTCAAAGCACATTCACAAAATACATTTATATCTACTATATTGATACAATTTTATTTTTCTTTTCTACCAAAACAGAAAGATGCGAGTTAAAGTATTTCTTGCAACAACTGAATGTTCAAATATAATTTTACTTATATATAATTTTAACTTTTATATAATTTTAACTTATATTATGTAATAATAAATATCAAAATAAGTAATCAAAAAGTAATTAAATTATTCGTCATTTTTTTATTTATGTTATATTCAGAATTTTTATTTCTGCTTTCACATTTTATTACAGTATCATTGATATCTTATATAAAAAAATATTTCTTTCGTTTTACTAAATTTATAATTTTTTAAAAAAATTTATTTATACATTTATATGTGAATTTATATAAATCCTATAAAATTTTTTTTTTATATTCAATATAGAAGAAATATTAAAGAAATATTTTTACAATTTTTTTTATAATTAGATACAAATTTTTCTTTCACGGACAAAATAAACATTTCAAGATGAAGTTAGATTTTTTTGAAATAAAATATTATATTTTTAGGAAAATTATTGTTTATTTTTTTAACGAATTCAATAAAGTGCGATATTTTGTTGAAAGTTTGTAAAATCATGAAGAATTGAAAAGTTAGATCAACTTGTATGTTGTATTAGCAAAACGGTCAAGTAGGATTTATTGGCTGAAGGCAAGTGGCACAAGTTGACCTAATTCTTCGATTTTTCATGATTTTACAACCTTCCATAAAACGAAATATCGTTGATCTTGAATTCTTTTATGAAAGAGGTATAATATTCTCAGCAAAAAAAAAAAAAAAGAAAAAAAAAACAATTTAATTTAAAAAATTAAAAAAAGATAATTCGACATTGAAAAAAAAAATATTTGTGTTGTATTATTTCTCTTTTTATAGTGGATAAATTTTGTAAAAATATTTTTTGATATTTGCAGAAGAATGTATATTTTATTGAGATTGAGTTTTATCGAAAACTTTTATTTAATTAATTATTCAAATAAAATTTATATTACATTTTTTATTTATGTTAAATATATAATATTACATATTTAAATAATTTACTGTCTGAAAACACATTAATCCATTATAAATGAGATTCTGTTTATTCTTTACTTTAATTTTTACCAAATTCGAATTAAAATTTCTTAAATTTTTTTACATAAACAATTTAATATTTTTTTATAAGAAATAACCAGCTCGATTAATATATTAAAAATTATATATAACTCCATTTAAAAATCTTTATATGATTCTTAATCATTGACTTAAAGAAACTTAATAGCACTAAAATATACATTCGATATTTATCTCAAACATTTCTTACTATCAAAAACAAACATATATATATTCCAAAGTAATAAAGTTAGATGAGGCAGACTATACACTTATTTAGCATAAGAATAACCAGTTCTTTACGATATGAAACATTAAGAATCGTTGTTGTACGATTAAACGATAAATTTTCAAGTTAACTGTTGCATAAAGTCGGAGGTCTTAAAAGTAAAATATTTTGCGCACAAAGTATGCGATGTGCTTCAGGCTATCAGATAACGTTCCTCATCCGGTATTCGGAATATTTTTAAATTATTTATGTCGCGAAGAAAAGGGCCCCGGACAAAGGTGGTATTCACCCTCTTGTTTCAACAAATCCTTGAGATTCTCGCTTATTACACTCGAAATTATCCCGCTTCTATCACATTTTTTTCACGTTCCTCCCGTTCTTGAAGCTCGTTCATCCCTCGTAATTCTTTGGAGAACGAAAATGACTTTATTATACCTTCACGATAAATATGAATATATGTGAAATTTCATTTTCGAGGGAGTGTATTGTTTGCAATGCACGTTTGACTAGGAAAATGTTACTTTGTGAAGTTCGAAAATTCGGTTTCGAATAAAAAAGAAATTTAAATTCTGTGTGCTGAATGTGTAAATCAATTAGTAAATCAATTATAGAGAATAGATCAATTAATTAATATATATTTACTATATATAAAAATTGTTTGTTAAGGCAGACATACAATGATAATAATTATAGTATATATTATATATCTTTTTATATTCCATTTTTTAATCCAAATATAAAGATCATAGTGAATTTTTTTACATGTTTTATAATGAGTCGAATTGCATCAATCAAATATTATACATTATAAAATTCAAAGTGACTTGTACATGTTGAGAAAAAATATAAAAAAAAAATATACAAAAAAAACTTATTATACAAAAAGAAAATGATGAGAAACTAAATATTTCAAATAAAACGTTAAAAAAACGTTTAAAAAAAAATATATATGAAAGTTTCAAATTGACTAACTCGCAAATTCATGGAAAAAATCCGATAGAACATTTTTTGGAGGAACTAAAGCGGAACGTAAACAAGTCGAAACATTCAAACAAGATAAAATTCTTTAAAGTCATAGAATATAATATTTCAAACTCTATTTCGAAATTATAAATGATTTTATATCTGATTATACTGTTATTATCAATAACAATGGTTATAAATATTATTATGATATTTTATATAAAATAAATGTTAAAATTATTATTATTGATTTTATACGTTCTATTCGCAATGAAAATAATAATTAATAATAAATACAAATAACGTAATAAGTAAATTTATTTGAAATTATAGAATAAATAATATTTGCATAAATATAATAGGATAATAATTATAGAATAATAATTTCAAAATAAATCAATCTTTTTTTTAAACATCCATTAATAAGATATTTTTTTTATATCAATTTGGCTAAAATTTTTTTTCCACTTTGGATCATATATATTACAATAAAATTTTATTCGAATTAATAAGAACATAAGATCATTATAATAATAAATAAAATATACAATAATTTATATTTTTGAGAAAAATAATAATTATTTACAGTTAGAATCTAGTTTGCACGGATCATTATACAATAGCATTTACATTTTTATTTTTCTTTATAATTTTATTAAATCTCTTTTACTGAAAGATACTAAAGATTGAGGAATAATGTTTTTTTGCAAATAATTTTCAATTTCATCTTTTCATTTTTCAATATTATATTGTTTTTTAACACTTTTGTCAATTTTTGATTTCTTAATATTTTATATAGATATTTTAATATTTTTATATAGAATATTTCTTAGCATTTTATGATATTTCTAATTTCATTTCAACAGTCAACACTATTATTTTTGCTTTGATGTCATATAAAGCATATGAATATGCTTAAAGTAAATTTCAAATTAAATTTTATTTCCATTATTGTTGCGAGGAAATTCATCTGTTTATATTGTTGCGAATGTAGATGGCGTATAACTCGAATAATATAATATTTGATTACAACATTGGAATATTTAATATTTATAAAATATTTATATAATAAATATATTCTTAATTAACCTAAATTTTTAATATTTTTCTTATATTTTCGTATCTTTGGTAAAGAAATATATCTGTTTATATTGTTGCAAATTCGAATAATATAATATTCAATTAATACAATATTCGAATATCAAAATATAATATTTTAACAATGAATATTCAAATAATGGAGTTTTTATTTAAATTTAATTTCGACTTTACATCATCGTTTGTCACTTTAATTTGACAAAGTATTAAAATTGGCCGTCCCACGTTCAAAGACAGTCTTCATTCACGAATTCTCTATATGATATACGTTTCTCCATCTTGGGAAACGCGCCCACGTATTGTCGACATGGCAAAGTAGAATTTTTCTCTCCTGTTCCTTGACAGAAAGGTTCATGATCCAAGATAGGTTTAATGTGGCGTTCGTATGGGTGGTCTGCAATGAGGGAACGATGAGTCTTATGCCCATGAGCATTGTCATGTTCTGACATTTACAAACATTACATTCTCATTTGAACTTGATGTTTAAAGCTTCGCCATTTGTATCCCAATATTTCTTCAATTCTTGCCTTTCCCCAAAGGTGATTTTGTGATTTTGAAGCGAAACTAATGGCGGCTAATTTATAAAAAAAAAACTCATTTGTATGATATAAATGGATGTGATATAAATAGAGACACGAGATATGCAATCAATCAAAATTAGATATATGGAATACGCATGGCAAAAGTGAGGAGGATGCCTAATTAAATTAGATTTTTAGAAAGGAGATTATGTAGAAAGATTAAAAAAAATTATTCGTTTTTATTATTTAAAAAGATATTATTGAAAGTTTTCTATATGTCTATATGTCTTTTCTATTTCTTAATAGTGCGTATGATTTATCGTAATCTCTTGTTCATTACGTTATAGACTTTCTCTTCCTATTCAATTCTTGATTCGTGTTTAATATTGATAAATTGTTATTTATTATTAATATCTAATTCTGACATTATTATATTAAATGTTATTTTATATTAATCAATTTCTTATTATTAATGAGATTTAAAATATCAATACATTGTTATTAATACAAGGATAATATTGATAAGATATCTTGACAATATTATTGATCATATTTAATATTGATAAATTGTACTTATTATTAATGTAAATATAATATTTAACATAGTTTTAAATATTATTTAATAAAAATAGATATTTTTATTAATTGTTCAATTAATGCATTATTAATATTTAAAGAAATATTTAAACATACGATCATTACAATTTTCTTGTTCCTTTTTTATCAATTATTACTGTAATGCATCTATTATATAAATATTGTTTCTTTGACAATAATCAGTTAAATAATTAATAATATATTATACATATATAAAACACATATATATATAAGACAATATAAAAAATCCTTATACAAAAATTAATTGCTATATTAAATAAATATATTAAAAATAAAAGTTGTGAAATTATTCCTATTTTGTCAGTTACTTAAGATTTTCATAAATCAATTTGCTCTTATAACTATATAATGAGAAGAATATAAATAAGAAAAGTTATAATGAACTATTTTTCCAACTAATTTTTTTTTTTATAATCTAAATCAACAACTTCAGAATTAAAAACATTATATTTCTAAACCGCAAAGAATAAAATTTATTATCCAAACATTTATTCGGAAAGCGTATACTTTCTTCGATTACTTACATAAAATTTTCAATGCCTTTGAATAAATCTCTCGTCCTCCCTCGTTCCTGTTGGCTCGATAAAAGCAGGACGGTCTTGGATCCCCTTAATAAAAGCCGATGCTTATCCGTGCATATTTTTCCTTGATTTCCCCGAAATCAAAATAGATCCAATCACACGAGAGAGAAACAGAGAGAGACAGAAAGAGAGAGAGAGAGAGAGAAAGGAAAAAAAATTCTCGTCTCTCTAGAATCGCTTGATTTCCAGTAAAACAACAACGTCGACAAAATGGTTTCCACGTGAAGAAGTCGCGCGTAAAAACATGTTTTCCAAATATGGTTGGACTGTTTTCGGTGGGATTTCAATAACGGTCCACGTAAATAGAGCGCAGGATTTCGAGATCTTTGATAAAAAAAAAAAAAAAAAAAGAAAGAAAGAAAGAAAAGTAAAGAAAAGGAAAATGTCAGATTTATCCCTCCCCCCCTTTTCTCTCTCTCTCCTTCCCTTCATAAATGTATATAGTACATTCCATTTTGGCATCTTGCCCATGTAAATGAAAACAAATACTTTCACCGCGTGCGCCCTCTTTTATTGCCTCCTTGATGCATGCCTTTATAAGCGGAACGAATGGTTATTATTCGACCAACTAGATCCATATACAATACGCGCGTTACATGATGTATGTATATTTATAATCACGATTTTGCATGTCGACGGTTTCTTGGTTGGTGCGAGTTCAACTATGCGACCTGTGTTAGTTGAATTATTGTTGATTAAAGGATATGTGTTAGGTATTTTCGTGCTATGCATTGATATGGACAAAGTTGCAAGAAATATTCGTGATATATAGGATATTTTAAATGGTTGAAAGTATGAAAGATAAGTTGAAAATAAAGAATGAAAAATATCTACAAATGAAAAATTCTTGTATACATAGAAAATAATGAATTACATATAACATAATTTATTTTTCGATATTAAAATTTTTATCTTTTTTTTTT
>NW_006263576.1:168088-170442 GCF_000469605.1 Apis dorsata
TATGAATATTTTATAATTTAATATTTTACTTGTTTTGCTTGTATCAAAAATGAAAAATAATATTAAAAATAATATCGAAATTTAAGGATTGATCTTGTTCTGTGTTCTGTGAAAGTGATATTCCATTATGTATGTATAGAGCAATATATGAAACATTCTATAATGTATAATACATATTTATATGTCTACAATGTTTCATATAAAACAGAATTATTATTGATAACACAATTTATTAGTTGAATTCGTATAAAATGAACGAATATTTTTGCAATTAAGTTTTATTGAAAATTAGCCTTTTCATTTTGTTCAATGTAACATATCAAAGAAAACTTTTATTATGCATTATATTACCAATTTTTCTATTATGATTTATTATACTTCTCATATTGTTTTGACTTGCAACGAGAAAAATTTGTTTTAATTTATATAAATACTTCGAAATACAAATATTTGTGACAAGATTTTAACCTATTTGTCGTTAAAAGAACCTATGTCACTTGGAATCAGGCAGTCGTTCTTTAAAGAAGGTGAAAATCGGAAAAGTTGGGATACGCGTGGATATTGGATATTGGAAAGATATTCGAATTTCTTATTGGTTGTAGAACGGAAGTCGATGGAAAAAGTGAAGGGTGTATGATGAGATGTTCTATTGGAAAATTCCATGTATAAAGAGAAGTATAAAGAGAAGGTGTATAATAAAAGGGAGAAAATAATTTTGGTAAATGAACTGTTGATTTTTATGCAGTTGAAACATCGAGTATTCGGCCAATATGAAAATAGTAAAATTATTTAAAATTTATGCTGAAATATGTAACTTTTGCAAAATGTTTTATTATGTACATTTCATCATAAAATTTAATAATATTATATGAAAACGATTTTCTAATAATTTTTTAATAAATTATTATTTATTTGAAAAAAATTGAAGCAAGAATATATAATATAGCAATGTTTCAATATCGCATTGCAACCCTCTCTGCTCTCTTTATGGATAAATTATTTAAAATTTTTCCAGTTCTCAGTATTATGCTTTAATTAAAAAATTTTATTCAGAATCAGAGAAGATCAAATTTTAATAAAATTAATATTAGAAAAAAAATAACATATTTGTTCATATTTTGTAAAATATACAAAACATATGTAATATGAAAAATATGTATGTGCATAAAAGTATGCAGTCTAGTGATAAATATTTAATCAATGAATAAGTTATCCTCTAACTCTTGTTCTATCTTTGGACGACCACATAGTTGCAACATTGTTGTTAATAGTAAGTATAGTAATGCTTTGCATTCCACAGGTAGGAGTTGAAATTGGCCTACATACAAGCTTTATACCAGGAATTTTGCCTTGATATATAAAATGAACGGAGAGATGAATGATTGGCGTTTGTTTTTGTTAGCTAATACAATATAGTATCTTATTTAAACTATAAGATACTAATTATTTTTATATTTTTTTGTACAATTATCAAAATATAAATAAGAAAAAAATTTGATGAAAAATTAAAAAACAGAAAATTATTTATAATCAAAATTTTAATCAAAATTTATAAATAAATTTATAAATAAAGCATAATTTCAGTTAGGTTAGGTTAGGTTATATATGCATCATTTTTTTTTTTTTTTATTTAGAAAAATATCTTCTTCATCTTTTTAAAATATAATTCTATAATAACATTTTATCCCTTATCCTAAGGATGCAAAATCCTTAATTTTTAATTTCTTTATCACATTATTCTTACAGAGAAAATTGTACAGGAAAATTAAAAAAATGCTGCAGCTTTGGAAGTTGTTTTCATTTTCTCAAAGAGATTTTCCGCCGAAAAATTTATTTATTCGATTCATTCATTATTTAACGATCATACAGCTCATATAACTTTTGTTTATACAATTCTTTAGAGTTACATCCGGGGTTAAACCGGATATATATCCCAGATATATCCCAAATTTAAGCACACCGTGCGTCACCCTGGCTGTTTTACTACAGTGGGGTGATTTAATGTTCGACGGGCCAAGAAAATTTTATTGGAAAACCCACGAACCGTTTCAAACTATGGAAATCCATCACTCTCAGTGAATTTTCTTGTATTTCTATGTTCTTCTCGGAACATTTGCTTTGATCTATCCTCTTACTCTCTCTATTTTCGGTAACCGAGGGAATATTTATGCATACTATATTATTCCATTTCCTTTTTTTTTTCGGTTATGGAGATAAAACTCAGTTATTTAGAAGCCAGATATTTTCCCTCCTTCTTATGAATGCGCATAATATTACATTAAATAGATCGTAATCTTTTCAAATTGAATTGATATTTATTTCTTAAAAAAAAAAAAAAAAAAGAAAAAAAGAAA
>NW_006263576.1:170504-176352 GCF_000469605.1 Apis dorsata
TGATAAATCGTAAATACTTTTCTAGGGATTCTTATCAAATGATATTCTGTTGTTCATTGTCTATTGCTAGTACCATGTTAATGCCACTTTAGTCTCCAAAGCCTCTAAAGTGAAACAATACTCTCAGATACTTGTTCTCCACTCCTGTAGTCCTTTATATGTACTAGTTAGGTATTTCAATCTGTATTCTGAAGACTGGTATTTCAAAATTTAGTTAATACAATAGAATGTCGATAACATGTTTCTATGTAACTATCTAGTGATTTAAGTTATTTGGATTACATAGTATTGTTGTATTTATTTATCTTAATTTATATCTGTACATAATTTTTAAATAAATGTACATATATACAATTTTTATCAAAATTTAAAAATTTAAAAATTTTTCTCGCATTTCTCTTTATTTATAATATAAATTAATCATAAAAAAATTAATATTGATTAAATCAATAAACATGGTGTTAAAATCATCGGTTAAATTTTTATGCAAATTTTATGTAATTATGATGAAATATATATATATATTTCATCATTATTTATTCGTTTTAATAAATTTCATAAAATAAATTTCATTTTAAAAACAATTTAATAAATATCTCAGCTAATTTTTTCTCTTTCTTTTTTTTTTTTTTTTTTTTTTTTTTTGCAAAATTTAATAAATTTTCATAAATCAAAATTCGAAGAAACAATGCATAAACTTTTACATAAATATTTCATAGTAAACCATGATTAAGGTTGAAACTAGATAGAAGAAAACGAGATAGCAGAGAAATTTATCTCTTTACTGATTTGATTAAAGCAATGAGTCGAGCGATAAAAATAATTAATACATCTTTTACGCCTTTTTGTCTTTAAACGTGCACCATCACCCCTTTGTTACCGAGCCGTGGACTTTTATTTTCCCAAATAAAAACATTTCATTCGCGCGTTGAAGAACAGCACCCATAAAACGTCGTTACTGTTCTTTAAAATAGCCATGCTGGAAGAAAACAACCGCATCTTCTCGGAATCAGTTTCTCTCATAAATATAAGAACGTTACAAGAACAAAAACCGGGGAAGAAACATGGCCCAGCCTACATTTGTATCCCATGAAGTAAATAGCTAGAACATGTTTAATATATTTTTCTATTTTGCGCAGAAAACTGCTATATAACAGTGATCCATGCAGATACAAAAAATGATAGGTTTCTTTTTCTACAAAAAAATATAAATATAGTAAAGGAAGGATTAATTGATTTTTAGAAATTAATTTTCTTAAAGAAATTGTACATCATTATATTTTTTATAATAAAAGATGGTTATATACGATGATAATATGCTGTTAATTTAATAATGCACGATGTTTACTGAATTATGAAATTTTTTAACGTTTAAATAATTTTCTGAACCAATTTTCAAAAAAATCGTAAAAAAGCCATAGGAAGATGGGATAAATTAATTATTTAACACATGAATGGTAATTAATGCGAAATGAGAAAAAAAATGAAACATAAAGTAATAAAATGTAGATAATGTAATTCTTTGATTAAATAAATTTATATTTAAATTATTCAAAATAAATTTTTAAAGAAATATAAATTTGTTCATTCAATATAGTAAATGATTTCAAATCATTACTAATTCTTTAAATTATACAATATAAATAAAAAATAAATAAATAATAAATAAATTTCAAAAAATGTTAGGATTTTTAATATAACTTATACAGGTATTAACTTTTTAAAAAATTGCGTTAATATTACATAATATTACATATATATTATAAAATTTTTTGATACAATTAATATAATTAATTAATTACATTATTCCATAAATAAAAATGTCACTTTAAAAAACAAATTCGAATGAAAATGAAGTAAAAAGTATGCAATAAATATAATTTTTAATACCAACTTTTTTAAATATCAAAATCTTAGAAAATGAAAATTAATAAATTAATATCAAACTTTTAAAGCTTATATATTATATAAAATATTATATAAAACTTAAAAAGCTTTTCAATTAAAAAAAAAAAAAGAAATTTGTTGTCAAGAAATAATCCTTATAAACATTTAACAATTAATTAATCGATTAAAAACATACTACGTGTAAGTATTATTATTATTTTAACATATTATTATTTTTCTCTGGATATTTTAAAACTATATTATTTATAAAATGACGTAACATAATAACACGAGATGAAAAGATTAATAAAATAATTCTTTGTTTGAATGTAACTATAATATGATGCATCTTTATAAATAAGGAATTGAAAGAGTTCCTTTAAATCTGTTAAATATACAGTGACAATTTGACAATTTGATTTGAGATAATTATTAAATAAACCACTTGTTCACATTCACGCGGCAAATTTCATTCACAGATAACACGAAGAGCATCGTATCTTCGGATAGAAGTAATTACATTCAAACTGCAATACTACGATTGCTATCCTTTAGCTGTTAAACCAGAGTTGCCTACATCGCATATGATAACAATTGCATCATGATGACTTTGCTCAAAGTTTGCCTGCAGTTACTTGAATATTCGAAAACGTCATAGATATATGCATCACATGTTTGTAACTTATTTACACCTTATAACGTTTTTGTGCAATATATATTTTAATCATAAGATAAAAACAATACTGATGTGGAATTATTTGAAATTCTGTCTGTTTGTTAAAATTTTTTAAATATTCAAATATTCAAACTCGAATCTTTTTTTGTTTCTAATTATATTAATGAATAGTATGTATGATGAATAAAATAGTAGATTTTTATGCAATTTAAGTATTATCTGAAGAAATTGAATTGAAAAAAGATCTATATGTAGAAAAGATTGATTGAAAATTGATTGAAAAACTTATCTTATAATAGGAATAATATTTATAAACCTATTTCATGCATATTGAAATTTAATTTTCTTTTGTAATTTTGCAGTATTATTTTTGCCCAGATACGATAATAAACTGTTAATATCCTTAATCCATCATGTAGACAATGATAATTTATGTCATAATTAATGCATCATTAATTCTGAATGCGGATTTAAATGAATTATTGTAATATAATATTGATATTTATATATATTTTAGATATAACATGATATAGATTATAAAAATATGATAATCAGAAAAAGACATGTATTTATTTCAATTTTACATTTTCAAATTCTATAATTATGCGATTTATAATTACTTGAATTTTTTCGAAAAATACATATTTAGAAATATATAATTGTGATATTAAAAAAATTTTAATTCAAAATCATTAATAAATTAATAAACTTTTTATTTAATCCTAATACTCAAAAGTTCAGCTTGGCGAAAAAAATCATATAGTATAATAAACATAATTTTGAGGAATCACTTTAAATTATGAGGCTTCGATCTTCAAATTTACTATAGATTCAGTTAAGAAAAAAATTTGTTCAACATCTTTACACTTAATTAAATTTTTCAAATTTTTAGAAAAAAGTATAAAAAGTATAAAAAATATTTATGAAAAATCAAATTCAAAACTGTGAAACTAGAGATTTCATGTTTTAAAACGAGTTCAAATTAATTGTTGTAGAATTTTTGTCTTTTTTTTTTTTTTGCGAAGTTATAACAATTTAAAATATCAACAATTTCTTATCAAATATGTTCTGCTCCACTTACGCTCTTTATTATAAATATATACTTACTAGTTTGTAATTTTTAATCCATCGTTTCGCATTTAATGATGAGGTAACATAAGAAAACAAGTTTCAATGTTGCCGGCAAAGAATTCAATTTGACCCTCCTCGTGCTCGAACTTCCAGATGGCTCCTACAGTCTGGTCTCTTTGCTTTTTTCATCGTTTTTCCTTGAATTCGTTTTTAATATTGCCCTTACCCGGCTCCATTTATACATATGTATGAAGAAATTTTAATGTTCTTCCATCGTATAGAGCATCCACACGGGAACCCAACATTATTGCATCTAACGCGCTCTCGGTATCCTGCACGTGGCACGCCATTTTCTAAGATCCTACAAGAATTTTTCCCGCAAATATGTATTAACCTTGTCATCAGAAAACCGGCCGTGTCAACCACTGTCATTTTACTTGGTTATCAATTCTAAATTATAATTTTATTTAATTTTATTTTCCTTTTGAGAGAGAGAAAGAGAAAGAGAGAGGGAAAGAGACATTTACAAGAAATTGAAGAAGCTATTTATGTAATTGGCCAGTCGTGAGGAATTTAAAGAGATACAGGTTTTCTTGAGCTTGTAATTCAGTACTCTCTTGAATTGCAAAGTAGGTTACGTTCTTTCGAATTACCCGATCCTTTGATGTTATCACAGTATATAGGGTGTACGGTAAATTGTAGAGAAGGAACAGGAGGAAGAAAAAATATAGAATAAAATTTTTTTATTGTTCCTCCTTTCCAAAAGAAGTGACTTTAATCTTTTAGGATCTTTCTATAGAAATTCATGTAAATAATGATAGAATGAAGTACTCCATGAATTTTCTAAAAATTTTATTATTTTAAATATATATCTTAAGTATTTAGAATTAGAGTAAAATAAATATTTAAAAAATTATTGGAAAAATTTTATTGAATATTATTCAATATTTAAACAATTTAACATAAAATGAAAAATAATGTCACAGAAGATTTTTAATTAATATTATTTTTAATTAATATTATTGCATTTTTTGAATAAATAATTCTTAAATAAAAATAATATATTTATTATTTTGTTGAAATTAATATTATAACGAAGAGTATTCGAAAAAAGCATAAATCAGAATAAGAAGCAATGTTAATATAAAAATATTTTTCAACAATGAAAACTTAATTTATATCTATGTACTAATTATATCATAATTTTATATGATATAACATAATGAAATTATTTAAAAAAAATTAAAATATAAATTTTATTACATTCAGTCATCAAAAGAACATGAAACATAAAATATTAGCATAAAGCCACAATATTCTTCACTTTTATTATGAATTTTTTACAATTTTTATTATGAAACAATTCGAGATATTGCCATTAATATAAAAATCTTCGAAATTAATAATTAAACTTAATATTTTCTTAATAATTATCTATAAATAATATTCTTTCTTCATTTTCTTTTTCCACCATATTGAATTGCATGTAGTTTATTAATTCAAAATATTATATATATTTTAATTCGAGACAATAAAAAATTATAAACACAATTATTATTATTTTTTATAATTTTTGCAGCAATTTATCATAATCATCTCGAGATATAAAATATCTACATATTTTGATATTTCCTAAAATATTTTATATAAATATTCGATTAAAATTTAAATAATAATTAAAATAAACAATATTTGGCCTCGAATACTTTTCTAAAAAATAAAAACAAAAAAAAAAAAAATTCTTGAAAAACAACGTTTCTATTTAAATATTCCATTTAAATATAGAATGAAATTTTCTTACCTCATCGTGACGCGTTTACGGTAAATTTAGCCGAAAGATCGATAAGGCGCGGCTCCTCGTGCCGAAAAATAATTAATCACGATAAAAAGTTGGCCCAAGTTCCACGTGTAAGTCGTAGAAGGAACTTCAGTCGCGGAAAAGACGCGCGGAAGGGAACGTTATGCAGATGGTTAAGTGGTGTCACAGCCCCGCCGTGATTTATGTAGCGGTGTAAGTCGTCGAGCATTATGTAATTAGCAGTAAATCTGGTAATGCGCCGTGCCGTTACTCTGCTGCAGTAGACGCTCTAATTCCTATGCCGCGAACCAATCGCATTAGTATCACGCAGCTGTGCTTGCGTGTACCGTTTTGTCTTCTCTCCTATTTGTTTTAACCTTTGCATTTTTTTTTTTTTTTTTTTTTTTTTTTTTTTT
>NW_006263576.1:176502-177864 GCF_000469605.1 Apis dorsata
ATGGCCGTGATTTGAGAACTGTAAATTGTCTGGTTTACTTTTTATTAATTAATAGAGAATTCTATTTTCTTTTTTCAAATTTCTGAGAATTGATGATATTAAAACTTATTTTGAATATATTTTCAAATAAGTTAAATATTTTGAAAGATGAAACTTCAAATTGTTAGGATATTTGTATTTGTTATATGTAAAAAATTTTACATATGTAATACATGTGTAATACATAATTACATGGTATATCAATAATTATTCTGGAAAAATTAAATCATGAAAGTTCTAAAAAGATACAGGAAATTAATAGAGATAAGATTACATGGATAGAGAGAAGAAATTTTTTTAAATGAATTATTATATATTGTAATGAAAATAATTACTTACAATAAAATAAGAATAAATTATCAAAGTTTTCAATTTTTTTCAATTTCGTTTCAACAATTAATACTAAATATATTTTTTCTATATATGAACGTATTATATGATGTTAATTTCAAATTAAATTCTATTTCCATTGCTATAGGATAAGGAAATCTGTTTACATTGCGAATATAATTGTGTATAATTCGGATAACAGAATATTCGGTGAGAACGGATATTAGGATATTTAGATAATGGAGATTCTATTATAATAATAATTTTATATGATTATACTTATTAATATATAAAAAATAAAGGTTTATTGATGTTAGAATTAATCACAAGCAATATACAATAAGTTGAAATAAGAAATAATTATTTAAAATAATTTATTTTGAATTGTTACTTGGAAATATATAATAATATAAATTCATTTAAAATAATACAATAGCAATTTCGACTAAAATTATTTCATTATTTCTTGATGGTAAATTTACAATAAAACGAACATTATGAAATAACATATACGTATAAATATAAATCAGATTTTAACATTGTTTCCACCAGAATATGCTAATATTTTTATGAAATTATTTATATAATATTAAATATTTCAAATAATTATATTTATTTCAAAATAATCTAAAAATGTAATTTCAAATTCAAAATTCCAAAGAAACTTCGAAATATCACACAACGATTGGAAAACATAATATAACAAGTGTTACCTTCTATCATTGACAACCAGTCAGATGCCTTAATTTGCCCAAGTAACCGATCAAACACGCTTCGACGAAGGCGGAAACAACATTATTCGAATTCATTGAATTCTCGAATAGCCGGCTGCTGGTCAACCGTACCTCGACAAAGAGAATACGAGAATCCATTCTACGGACGATTTATCGTTATCTGCCTTCTTCTTCAACCCTCATTCCTCTGGATCCGACTCTCCTCTTCCTCCCCCTCCTCCTCCTCCTCCTCCTCCTGTGAATCACCTGCTCCGCAGCG
>NW_006263576.1:177976-185620 GCF_000469605.1 Apis dorsata
GCTCATTTCTCGCGCACGGACGATTTATTGGATTCTCATTGGACGGACGTGGCTGCCGCGAGAAACGCTTGTCTAATTCGAATCGTTTCCGACGCACAAACGACTGCCGCGATTAATCGCTTTCATGAACAGGTGGATGCGTTTACCTCTACGAGGCACCCGCCCCCTTTTGCTTCCTCTTTCGCTCTCTTCCTTTGTCACATTAAACCTGTCGCTGCGCTTAATAGACAATAGTATTGGGACAACTCGATCACTATACTAACGGCGGAAACACAGCTAACTCTTTCGCGCACACATTCGCTTCTATTATTCGCGATTAAACTTTCCTTCGAATAATTTTTTCCTTCGTATTGGATATTCGATTATTTTGATCGAGAGTTATAGTAAGTATTGTTAGACCAGGAAATTGGAAAAATTTAATTTTTTAATTTATTTTTAGTGAATGTAATGATTGATAATATAAAGTATTTACTTTTTAGTGATTTATTATTCTATTGTAAGAAATATTTCCATATGAAATATGGTGGTGGAAATAGAAAATTGAGATAATTTTTGTTGACGAAGTAATTCATTATGATCTATAAAATTTTTAATAAAATCAGAATTGAGGTAAAATGTATATCGTACTATCAGAAGAAGAGGATAATAATATGAAATTTGTTAGCAAATTGAAATTTTCTGATAAAAATAATATCGTAGTAACAAATTATATTTTTGGTATAAAGAAAATAAAAGAAAATGAAGAAACATGTTTATTTTCCTGCAAAATTTCAATTGGATCTACATTTAATTAAATTTAAAAAAAAAATATGAAAAGAATGAAATTTCATTATATGTTGAAAAAACTGTGTTTTTACAAAATTGAAATACATCACAAATTTGAATTTCAAGAGACATTTTAAGTTGACTATCGTCATTATTCACATACATCATTTTTTTAATCGATTTTCTATTACACATTTATTTGTTCAACAGTTATTTTGTAATATAATTATCTATTTTGTTTTCCTTGATTAAGTTTTCGAACAATAATTATAAGGATAAATAAAAGGAAGGCAGATCCATTTTTGATAGTTTTTGAATTATTACATATAATATATTTGGAAAAAATTTTATATTGTATGGAGTTAATTGGAGATGTAGATATCAATAACAATAAGTGATTTATTATAGATTTTTGACCATTTTGCAATAAATAAATAGTACAAATTTTTACTGATTTATGCAATACAGATTCCAATTCTAATTCTTCCTTATATTTAAGAATTTTTTATTTAAAAAACTTATATATTTATTAATTAATATATTGTTAAAAACTAACAATTCATTTTCACATTTCACATATATTTTTAATAGGAGCCATTCCAAATTTGAAAGATTCATTAAAAGTTGGAATAAATCCTTATCAAAACATATTAATTATCACATGAAAACATATTTTTTTCAATTAAAGTTTTTTAATGAGACTTATCTTATTGCAAGATTTTTAATTGATGAGATAATCATATTGGATAGTTTATTCTGAATTCTATACAGATAATTCTTTTTGCTTTAACAAAAATCAATAGAAATTGTTTCGAATATCAATCTATTAAATCATTAGATATGATATTTAATTATGAACCAATTATTTATATATAAATTTTTATTACTTAAATAAAAATTATTTATAATTATACATTTTTCGTATTTTACACAATTTCACACATAATTTCATTCAAATAGTCGCATGACATCGAGTGTGGAACTGGCATTTTCACATAATGACGACTAGCATATTCGTATAACCGTACCGTCAGAACAGCGTGCTAAACACCGGTAAGTCGTCAAATAATTGCAACTGCAGCTCGTAATGTTTCGAGTAAACGTTTAATATACAAGTAAAACATCCACGTGCTTTAATAACCCAACAAAGGTTAATTAGTAACACGGTTTTCATAACCACGCAACTGTACAATTCGTAATTATATACGTATATATATATAATTTAAAAATAGTCCTTTCATTTCTCGTTTTAATAAGTCTTAAAACGAAATGAAACGAAAAGTTGTGCTATCTCTTTGCACATGACAACCTCAGAAATATCGTGAAATTCTAATGAGAGGAATTGATCCCTGTATATTACCATATTCATGGAACATCTTTGGAAAATCAATTTTAGAAATTGAAATAAACGTAAAAGTTGGTATACAAAACTTTTGATCGAGATTTATTTATTAAATTATTAGCAATTTAAGTTCGTGTTGAGAGGGAAATAGAGTGATAGTGTGGCATAGATAGAATCATTCTGTTGTATCTTCATCTAGCAAACTTTAATAAATAAATCGATTTATTAAAAGGAAGATATGAATATAACGCCAGAATAAAAATGTTAGTAATATGATATAATAACAATGTATAATATGTAAATGTAATTTATTTTTTAACTCATCTCATATATTGTAGAATATTAAATATATTTCTGAAACCTTGATCTTTTGCGTATATAATATATAAATTTATATAATTTATAATATATAAATTTAGATTTATTTATGAAATTATAAACAATTTTAATAAATAAATCTCAATCGACATTTTTTTTTAACAATTATTGTAATTTTTGCTTTAACCTCTAAAATCGATCCTCTGAAATTGTCTCACAAATATATTCACATCATGTACACATCCATGATTAATTTATTGATGTTTGTCCTTACTGTGAAGATTGAAAGCCTGCCCCAGAAACACTAACATTATTATGCATCTCTCCTTTTACTAATGACATGGAACTTAATTTGTGCGGCACTCAACACTGTTGAATTAACGGAGAATCCAGCACCGTCATTAATATGATGCATTATCAGATCTAGGACCTGTGGCGCCTTCCTCTTCAGACTCTTCTCCACTTTACTCGACTTCACTCAACTCGACTTCACTCCACTCGATTCCGGTTCTGCATCAGTATTCATCGCGTTCTTTCTTCGAAGCATCACTACCCTCGAAACTCTGATCTCGATCTTTTCCACTGGTACAAATTTTCTTTGATTGAGACCGTTTCTCGATGCGTTATTGTACTCCATTTCTATCGACACCAATGACATATGAATTTCACAGCGATCAACAACATTTGTGCGGTGGAATATGTTACGCTTTAATTCGATAATGCAATGAATATCGACTCGAGATTGTCTGTGGACGTGTGTGATAAACGAATTCTCTTTCTTTCAATTCTTTTTTTTCAAATCGTATTTTGAAAATTATATTTTATAATATTATCGTACAAATAATCATACAAATAATTGTTATTATTGAAATGCGAATTTTTAAAATATAGAAAATGTATCATAAATAATTATTATATAATATATTAATGTATCGTAATTTAGAGAAATGTTATTATTAAGAAATGTTATATCTTTTATTATTTTACTACGAATATGAAAAATACAAGATTTATAAAAAAAATATATAAAATTTTTTTTCTTTTTTTAATATATGGTAAATAATAGTTAACATTCTGTAATTGAAGTAATATTGGCATTTTCGTTTATAAGTCAGGATATTTTTATATATATTTCATGATATAAACAATGGATTATATTATAATAATATATATACAATAATATATATTATGATAATATATATTATAATAATATATTTTCACTAATTAACCATTTATATTTATTTATTATATTACATTAATAAGACAATGATTTAATTATCTTAATATAAATGTATTAAGCATCAAATAATAATAATAATGGGCAATATTTTTCAAAATTATAAATAATTATTACATGAAAAATATAGTACAATAATAGATATATATATATATATATATAGATTATAATTTAAAAAGGATACACTTTATCATTGTTATTTATATTGTTTTTTAAATTAATGGTTGATAAATTTATATTTAAAATTAACAAATATTCAGTGCAGAACATTAACAATTAAAATTTTTGAATATATTTTAAATATTATAGAATATACTCTGATTGTAAAAGATTAACAATGACAATATTATATTTGAAGATATTGTTTAACAAACAAAAATCAACATAGAAAATAAAATAATAAACTAATGGATAAAATATTCCAAAATTTTAGATGTTAGAGAAACTATAAATGTAACTTTTTAAAAATTCTCCTTTGATATAAGATATGATATATGATATATAAAGATTTTTTCAAGCGATAATATAATGCTTGTCATACGTATTAAATTGAAGAATATACGATCCATTTATTATTATTGATCGATAGATGGCAAATAAAAGAACTTGCAATGGTAAAAAATATCTAATGATAATGTAGTCTCATTGATCACAATAACAAGTTTTTTCGACTTTTCCTTCTCTCTCAAATTTTTTTTTGAACTTTCCATGAAATAGTTTTCTCTATTCGAGTTTTTCCATTTTTCACGGCACTTCATCACTTTTGAAAACTTGAAACTCCCTTAGAAATTGATCCATACCATAATAGATTACAACACGGGTTTGCTTTTATCGACTTTAATACAACTGTATTTGACTTGATTCGTACTTGCATATTCGGTAGCCGACGTTCCCTCTGCAAATTCCCTCTTTATCGATTCGACGAAGGTCGTCGAGGTGCGTACCGTAGATTTGCGGTTCACCACGTGACCGCAGTTCCATCACGATTTTTACCATGACGATTACCACACTTCGCGGTGTTTAATTATCCTTTAAAAGAGCCCAATACGTAATTATCTAAGTCTCGTTTCATATTCTGCATATAGTTTCGTGAGAAATGTAATATTCATACTTTTATGGTACATTCTTTCCTTTTTCTTTTTTTTTTTTATTAATTTTCGTTTCGGATAATCATCGAATAAAAATTATTGTATTATGATTTATTATTCATTATATTATTTTAATGTTAAATTTTTTGAATTAAAGCATAATAAAGATAAAAAATAAATCGGTACCAATGATAATTTATATTAATATTTAATATTTCAAAATTTTTATGAAAAGAAGATGATTATTACATAAGTATAATTTTATACTTTTATTATATTTTATTTATTATATTTTATTATATTTAGTTTTTTTTGTTATATACATATATTTATTAATGTCAATGATAATTTAAATAATCAAAGAAAAAAAAAAGCTGCTCGATTCAGCACCACTATCTGATCAGTTTTTATCATAATTAAAAACAGCTTATCACAAAAAAGAATTTTAAACGATTATTTCTTTAAATACATATTATGTTTTGTAAATTTTATCAATTATTTAAACATAGAATTATATACTATATTTAAATTGACATATCTGAAGATATTTACATTCTGAAAAATGTATCCTATAAATAAGAAGTAATTTATTTTTTACAATACATTTTTCTTACAATATAATAAATATTCCTACTTGAAAAATTGCTTAATTTCTAATTATTTTATGACATATTTACAAATTTGATTCTTCTTAACCAATTATCTAAGAAAATTTGTCTCACAATTATTTCGAATAATTGACGTTCTATTGTAATTTAAAAACGATTGATGAAAGCAATATTACAAACGTCATTGTGCGAAATATATATTTAAAATGAATTGTACTTATGAAAGTCGATGTAATTTGAATCATGATATGCTCCATAATTACTATCAACAAAATGGATATTTATATTAAAACAAAAGAAGCCCAAATATCCCAAAAATAATTTGTCTTCCATTTCAATTTGAAGACATGGCGTTTAATTTGACTTGGAAATTACATTTATACAAATAATAATTATATCCCAATGCATTTATTTCACCATTGATCACCTCGTAATAGAAATGATTTAATAAAGGTCAGTTTTTAGTAGACATGCAATTATTCAGTTGAACGAGGGACATTGCAGAAGAAAAGTTAATCGCCACGCGGATTCGAAGCGTTCTGCTTCGAATGATTCTGACGTAGCTAGTGATACGAATGGGAGGATGGTCCGGTGGAATTTAATTTAGATAAGTTACGGATGCGCATTACACCTTTGATAATCACCGTGTGTGTACCACTGTAAATCAGATTAAATTGAAATGGTTATACGCGCGGGGAAACTTCATAACAGAAATTCACGCTGTTCTCTCGTTTGAACGCCGAGTTGTAAATTGAAAACGAATATCCTTGCACCCTCCCCTAGATTTCGGAGTCCGTTAATAATCGGGTATCGCGCATTAAATTAGACAGCCGATAAAATTTTACATTCACGGTTGGAACGAGCCACTGTGTTTTACGTACGGAGGAATTAAAATCGAATTAATTATTGAATATTGTAACGCGTTTAACCCTTTGCGATCTGACTCATATTCGACATTTTGTATTTTATTTTCAAATTGTATTCGATGTCGATATTCATGTCGACTCATCCACGATTACATTAAATGAAAGGAATAAGGGTAAAACGGATAGGATAACACGATCTATCTAACTCATTTGTAAAATGAAATGCATTTATTTCCATTAAGTGATTAGTAATTATAAAAAATTTTTATTATAAATAATATCAAGTAATAAAATTTTGGAAGTATTTTTCAATAGATTTTTGATATAACAAGTTTGTTATTTAACTTTTATTATTTTATTAGTTTTGTAAATCAGAAGCAAATAAAAATAATTTAATAATTGAATTCATTTTTAATTTGAATATATTCTTCTTCATAAGATAAATAGATAATTTCATATGAATTTGTATATTTAAATCATATTGTATAAATATTGTATTATTTGGAAGATTTTAATTTGTGAATTATGTTATATCACAAATGCATAATTAAATCAAATCATTCATTATAAAATGATAATTAGTAAAAACAGTAAATAGTATAATAAATAGTAAATATAAATAGTAAAAATTAATATTACAATTAAAATTGTACTAAGTTGAAACTAGCATTGAGATTGTTTCTCTTATTTCGTTTATATTATATTTTTTCTTTACTTTTATTTATTAATCTTATAAATATCAATACAACTCTACATTCATATATTCCATACCAATATTTCTGAAAACTACAATATAAAAATATTTACATGAAAAGACTATAATCATAATTATCATTTGAACAAAATCTAAAAGAAGTTCTGGAATATTATTTACACAAACATATCCGCAAATCTATAACACAGAACATTAAAATAAATATCAAATCTCTTTCAAAAAAACAGAAGAAGAAAAAAAAAATAATTTACAAAATTAATAAAAACTCTCCTTTATTCTCTCTCTACCAATATTCATTCCCATAATCATGCACAACATAGATTCCACAATTTGTCTTGAAAATCGTGTATTTTAGGGAAAAATTCCGTTCCAACACCATGAATCCATAAACGCAGTTTAGAAATAGGGAATACCAGTGGAATCGTATTCATTGGAATTCCATGCCCTTTATTTGCAATATCAGTCCGGTACCGTCTATCGTTGACCAAGCCCAGAGGCGAGCGACATTCATTCTCAGCTTCGAGGGAACCCTTGCAACATTCGCGAAGCCCACCCTTGTCAGGATGAAGTCGACCCTCGATACGTCCGATGAATTTATACGAGTGCTCGCCTCCGTGTCTCTTATACCCTCTTCGATTCGCCTCTTCTTACCTCTTTCTCTCTCTCTCTCTCTCTCTCTCTCTCTCTCTCTCTCTCTTTCTCTCT
>NW_006263576.1:185774-192316 GCF_000469605.1 Apis dorsata
CACTTGTTCTCTATTCGCTGTCCTTGCATCGAAGCCACCCGAAGAAGAACGTCTTTTCGAATTCCTTCTTCGTTCCAACATCGATGCTTGTTTGTTCGGTTGTCAAGAGAAATGGACAGACCATGTCGCTCACTCCTCAGGATCTATGGAATTTGTGTTACGGGACTCGATCATGGCTGTTACTCGTATGTAATACGTCGACGATTCCTTTGTCGTTACGTTTTCATTATTGGGGGAGAAGATAATGCGGGATTTTGTTTTTTGGGGTAGGCAGAATTTGAGTGGTGCAAAATGATGCAAATATTGTATGCAATATTTATGACGTTGGAATGAATGATTTTTTTTTTTTTGTGAGAAATATGGTGTATTTTCATGTTTATACGTATTCTTATTTTTCAATGCACAATTGTCTCTTGTGAAAGTGTTTGTAATTTTAATTATATTAATGAAATGTTTTTTTTTCTGTTTTGTCTATTATAAAAGTATTTGCAGTATTTGAATATGAGATATGATATATTTAGATTTAATTAATTGGTATAGTTATATTCTGTAATAAATATAATTATGTACAAATAGTTTTTGTATTCCTATAATTATTTTACAAAATATAATAGAATATAATTAATTAGTATGTAAATTTATAAATATTATAAATCTTTAAGAAATAAATTTTTTTTTTACATTGAAATTGAGAAATGGAGAAATAGGAATTCTAATAATAATATGAAGCAGTATAATTTTTTTAAAAAAATAAATTATGAAATTATATAAGTTTTGTGTAATTAAAGTTTTAATATTTAAAAATATTAAATAAAAATTATATTATTTTATAATAATTTTTAAATATTGCACGTATATTTTAAAAATTGCAATTGTATATTTTTTCAGAAAATCAAAAACTTTGTGAATTTATAAACATATTTATTAAACAAATATTATTAACATTGATGGATTTCAATTATTTATTCTAGGCCTTGAATTCTTAGTGAATCATAATAATTTTGTTCTTGTAAATCAAAAATTAGATATTTTTAATTGCAGTACTTTTGAATATATAAATTTTGTTTTTTAAAATTACATAATAAACATGGCAAGTATTAGGTATGCAAATAAGTTCCTCCTTTTTTCTATTTCTGACTGAATTCGAATTACTTTACCGCTTGTGCCATGTGAAGGAGCGTTTTTTTGTTTTTAAGAAGAGTCGTGATGAGCGCTTTAAAAATTTCCAATCCTATGCAATAATTTCAAGCAATATGGCGTATGAGAAGCATCATTTGCATCACTGCTTACTTTTTGCATTCCAGCTTAGGAAATCAGTTGTTGAAGCTATTGAAATGGTTTGTGTGGCACTGAGAGAGAACACTGTATCTTATAGAACATGCAAAGTGATACCAAAGATTTAAAACCGGAAATTTTAATTTGGAAGACGATGATCATTCAGGTACATCGAGAAAGTTCGATGACGTTCGTGAGTTAGAGGAATTGCTCAACAAAAATCCGATCTAGACGCAAGAAGAATTGGGAGTCACCAGACAAGCATCTATCCGACTGAAACAATTGGGTAATCTTGTACCTGATTTATAAATAATAAAATCTTGAATTTAGAAAGAAAAGAGGAAAGAACTTATTTGCATATTTAATATTAAAGTTTCAAATTCTAATTATTTTATATCTCTTTTTTTTCTTTTATTTTTAAATTTACTTTTAGTTGAATGAAAGTTAGTTTTATTTAAGATTTTATTTCTTATTACTATACTACAATCAAGGACATAATACCTTAAATTCTCATTAATGATAATTATTGTTAACTTTTGATTCTTTAAAATCGAGATAAAAATCAGAATAAATTTCATTTGAACGTAAATGAAAAAAATTTCTTATTATAGCATATAAAGATTGCACAATAATATTTAATAATTCAATAATTTATCTTTTTTGATTCTTTGGAAATGATATCAATAATAAACCAGAATAAACTTTATTTTACTGTGCACATGCAAAAACATTCTGTTTCAGAGGAAACAAAAAACTCTCACCGGAACAAAAACATATTAATTATTTAAGTCTCATATTTTTACCCAATCTCATATTCTTATATCAGATAACCAATTCTATCTATCGTTCTTTTTATGACACAAAAATACTTTTATGATAAAATAAATAATCATTTATAAAATATGTACTTAACATTTGTAAAATATGTACTAAACAGTATTTTACAATTGCAAATGATTATTGAAACTTGAAATGATAGATTAAATGTAAAATTATGCATTTCTGCATATTTATGTACTCTGTACATAATTATTATACATAATTACATAATTATTTAATTACAATGGATTCATGAAGAATTTTCATAGAAATTTCTATAAGAATTGTGAATAAAAATTTTTCGTTTAATTCTTATTCTCTTTTCATATACAATATACAAAATGTTTCGAATAAAAATCGAAAAATTAGAAATATATTTAGAAAATCATTCTGAGCAAAAAATAATCAAACATTATATAATAAACTTATAATAACTTATATACTATATATTATATATTATATAGTTATATACTATATATAACTATATAATAACTTATATAATAAACAAATAATAAACTTTTATAAACATTTATAATAATAAATAAATAATAATAATAAATAAATAAATATTATTAATTTTCAGGCAAAATTAATTTATACACATTTTATTATATATAGTATTGCGTCAATTTTAATTTGAATAATATTACATAATTACATCATTTTGGATTATTTTTGATCAGAATAATTGGATATTATTACGTAAAAACAATTTTATTTTATCAACAACGTTTAATCATAATTTACAAATTTTGAATAGTTCGCGCAATAAATTTGATCTTAGAGCTAGAGGTCTTTAACTTTTAATTCTTCGTATTATAGAACTTATCTATAAGACTCGTTGCCAAATAGTTTACGTGATGCCAATAATCAAATTGAAATCGACATTGATAATGGATAAGATATAATTTTAAATAGTAGAAATAGCTAAGAATCAATTAAATCTAATTATTCTTTTTAAACACATTATTGTGCAACATTTAGAGTAAGGACAGCATATCTCGACGAACAAAAATTTTCTCGAGAAGAAAGGGAGCATTAACTCAGATGGCGAAAAGATATGTAGAACAAGCAACATACTTGGCATTTGGTCAGGTAGATATCTAAGGGAAAGTTCTCGACACGTTTAAATGAAACTCGAATGCGAGAGCCAACCTTTCCACCGAAGAGTTACGCGTGCCCTAAAGCCACGGCGTGCACGGTTGGTTAGGTATCAGATCGAAAGTTCGTGTCTCTCCTATTTTCCGCGAGAATTTTCGGCGTGGATCACGGCTGCGAAATCCTCCGAGATTTCTGCGAGGTTACGGAACTGGGCTCCTCGAGCGGAAAATTCGACACGGTTGCTCGATCAAGCAGACCATCCGTAGACGATTAGAGAAAGCTCTGCCAGATAAACTGAGGGCAATTAAGCTTCCTTCTATATCCTCTCCCACGGCTTTTCTTCTGTATATTTAAATGAAAGACAGAATAACATTTTTAAAACACTCGACCCGAGTCAATTTTCAATGTACGAAGAATCGTACGTTCAATCTAGATTTGGAACACATTTGATTTGAAATTGAAATAAGGTATATATATATACGATGGAATCTCTATTATCTGAACTAATAATAAGGAAATGAGATGTAGAAGATTTTTTTCTTGGATGAATTATTATATATTTTATAGGAAAATAAGTTTGTTTACAATAAAGTTAGAATAATAGTACAGAAAATAATTTCATGGATTTTAGTTTTATTTTTTTTTTTGAATTTCACTGTTTTCTAATCTCTTTCGATTTTATTTTTACTTAATATTATTTTATTTTTATAATTTTTATAATTTATAATTTTTTTTAATTTTTATAATTTTATAATATTATTTTATTTTTAATTAATATTAAATACGTTAATGTTATTCCATGTATTATGTAAACATAAATTCCATTGCTGTAATAAGGAAAGCAATTTATTTACATTCTTGCGTATATCATGTAGTTAAAATAATAGAATATTAGATATTAAAAAGATAATGGATTTTACTATATATTTGAAATAATTTTATTTCACGTAATGTCAGAGATATTTTTTTTCTTTTTTGAATTTTTCTATATTTATTAAAAATATATTAATGTACAAAGTAAATCATTTGGTTTCTTTGTGAATAATAATGATAAATGTAATTGTAAAAATTAAAAAATTTAATTTATTGTAATCAGAAATATTATGCAAATAAAATAACAATTAGATTCATCATAATTTATTATATCTAATCATTTTCTAACTTATGTGAGTCATATTAGTTTACATTTCAAACTTAATATCAAATTTAATACAAAATATATGATATTCTGTTGGAAAGGAATTATGAAATAATTCATTTACGAAATAAAACATAAAATAGACTTAAAATTTATATTCATCTTATGTTTGTAGCTAGGGATTAATTAAGATTTTAATTAGAATTCGTAGAAGCTATGAGAATGAAGTTATCAATCTCAAATCGAGAATTTAACAGCTTTTCAAAGGGTATTACGAACTTCCTAATTATCGTAAGTTTCATGACCTATTATCGTCTTTCGAAGGAAATTAGATAGTCAAATTAGATAGTCTTTCTATATTATAATTGTATTATTATATTAAATAAAAGATATAACACATTTAATTAAAATTTATTTTATTACAGATGATACGATTTCAAAATATTTTTTAACTGACTTATTGATTTTTTTTATCTTTTCTTTTTTTAAAATCATCTTTTATTTTTTTGTAAAGATGGAGTCTTATAATTATTTTTAATTACAGTTAGAAATATTGAAAAGTAAAATTTATAAAAAAAAAAATTTCATTGCTTTAAATGCTCTTCGAAATCTTTATAATAAAAAATTATTATAACAAAAAATTTATATTATAACAAAAAAATTTTAATTGATTCGTTAATTCTTTCGCAATTCTTAGATAGACTCGAAAAAATTATCGAAAATAATTATAGATATAAAATTCATATTTTAAATATTAATGTAATATTATTAAAATTTATAGAAAATTAAAAATCTAGAAAATCTACATGCCTTCTGATACCAAAATAATCAAAAAAATATATAGTATATTATATAGTATATTATAGTATATATAAAAGTATATAGATGATAAACGTATATAATTTACAAATATTATGATAAAATATCTCTTAAACTAATGATTTCTCGATAAGAAATTTTTAATGCTGAATTTTAATCATTACTATATAATACATCTTTTTTGTAAGAACAGCTTTCACTATTTTGCGAATATATATATATTTCATTTAATATTTTTTACTTAACATCAAATCAAAACAATAACATTATAAGCATTCTTTTTTAATATTCTTAAATTGAATCTATAAGCTTTTTTAAATTATTTTCTTAATTTCCTATTTCGAATTCTAACTTTAATCTTCTAATTTTATTATATACCATCAAAAAATTAATAATTAATCATATTAAACAATCCATTCTATATACGTCCCTTCTTTCCTATTATACATCTATTCAACGCCATAAAACCGAAATTCAAAGGCAAAACCTTATTCGATTCCTCGGGGGAGAAAAGATCCACGACGTGTCTCCGTAAAACATTGACGATCGTTCTCGAATAGCGCGGAAAAAGGTAGCCATGCGAGAGATATACCCAGTCGGAAACGAAGTGAGAATCAACGAAGTAAGAAATGACCGTGCTCGAGGCGCTCGAGTTGATGTTGCGGTCAGGAATTAGGCGAGTTTATTACCAGGAAGGGAAGTTGCCATGAGATAGCGGTAGCGAGGTTTCGTTATCGCGGATTTGTGCAACGAGGCGACACACGTGTCTCTCTCTCTCTCTCACTCTGTCCTTCAACTCTTCTCGCTCGCATCGTTGCTCGCAGCGCCATCTTTTCTCTCTCCTCGTTCTCGTTACTGTTCTGTTGTCCCTTGTCGCTGAAAGGCAAGAGATATCGTAGGAACGAATGGAGGCGAGCCGAGCAACGAAATCCAATGCTGAGAAAACAGCCGGAAGGATCAGAAGGGCGAGGTAGATAGAGAGAAACGGTCCGGGGATAACATTACGAGCGGCACGAGCCATAAAACTATTCAAGACTCATTGCAGGCGCGCCGATGTCTCCAAACTCTGCGAACTTCCCTTCCTCCCCCTGCCCTTTTCGAAGAAACACTTAGACGTCAGATTTGCCGGAGACTCTCCCCTCCCACTCACTCTTGCCAGTAATAGCGTTCAAATTGTTCGGCGAGAATTTTCTTAAATATAATGAATTTGTGTTTGTATAGCAACAGAATAAACTTATCTGGAATATTAATGTTTATAATACTGGGTACAGATGTATCTTAGATATTATATTGTATTATAATTGAAAATGAATTTTTATATAATTTTTTTTTAAAATCTTCTGTATATACTGATTACTATGTGCAATTTTTTATTTCTATTTTTTAAACA
>NW_006263576.1:192478-192825 GCF_000469605.1 Apis dorsata
CTTTCAACTTTGTTGTTTGTTATGTATTTATTCTCGAGGAATTTGAAGAAATTCGAGAGAATTTAGATGTTTTTCTTTTGAACTGAATAAAAGAAAGAGAAGATGTAAAACTTGTGCAAGTATAAAAATAGAAAGAGATTCACGCATAATATGTATATACAGTTTTGCTGTAGCGTTTAAATTGTTTGAGATTTTCTTAAATGTATTAAATTCAGTATTGTACTTCAGAAGTATACTTTTGAAAATAAATAATAATTTTTATATAATTTATCTTTGTTATTTCTTATATATTTATTTTTGATTCGAGATGTAAAAGAATTTAGATGGTTTTCTTTTGAGTTGAATGA
>NW_006263576.1:193060-196753 GCF_000469605.1 Apis dorsata
TATAATTCAAATTTATGGTTTTAGTATAATGTAATATATATATTATTTTATTTCATGTATTAATTTTTTATTATTTTTATTATTATATTTAATATATATTTAGTAACAATCATAGCAAAAAAAATATTGAGGTACAATTGTATTTTTCTCGGTATTTAATGCTGGATTATTGATCCCGGTATTATGAAGTAGAAGTTATGAAGTTTAATCCTAAGCATCTACGCCAGAGGTACTTAAATTGTATATATATTATTGAAACAGTGGTTAAAGCGGAACGAAATATAGGAAGATAATTGTAATAGTGAACAAAAAATGTTTTTACAAAAATATTTAAAATAGAGACTTTAAATATTTAAAATAGACTGTCTTTAAATATTTAAAATAGAATGCAAACTTAAATTATAATTTAATAAATAAAAAATTAATCAAAATTTAAATATTCCAACTTTTATGTATGTTTTGACTCAGAATTGAATTTAAAGAATCTACTATCTTTGTTAATAAATTATATGTGATGGTAATATGATATATCATGATATAATTCATGTGTATAATTAAAATTTTTGTAAATAATTCATTTTTATATGTTTTTATATACACATTTTACATATTAATAAATATATATGTATTTACGTGTGTATTTTATTATTTTTTTATTTATAATAAATATTCAAATATTATATATACAAAATGTAAATAAATTGCATTAAATATGTCAAAAGAAATACTGATTAAAATAATGCTAACAGAAATTGTCAACATTTTATACTATTAATTAGATATGGTATTAATCAAAATTTGATAACGTTCTATTAAAGTTATGAAATGAAAGTTTGAAATAATATTTCAAATTATTTGAAATAATTATTCATGTAATTATTTCAAACAATTATAAAATAAATCAAATCTGAATGAAATTTGCTTGAAATAATAATTAATAACGAATTTCAAATTAATATTATTATTATTCGATAAGTGTTGTATTTCAATTGGTGCCGTGTTCTTTATTTTTAAATTAAATAAATTTAGGCAAGATGAATATTTGAGAAAATAATGTTATTCAATTGAAAAAAATTCTTTTGAAAAAATATTAAACAATAAATGCATATTAAGAATCTAATTAATTTTCAGAATCAAATAACAAACATTAATAACAATAATAAAATTTAATTGCAAAAGTAATTACATTTCTCATGATTTCTTAAAATTTTTTTCTTATTTCTTATTATCAGAAATAAATTATTTCTCAAATAATTCTTCTAAGAAGTAATTTTAAATTTAACTAATTTAAATTATATATTAAATTAAATTAAATATGTATTCCATATTAATCAAAATAAAATTATTATAAGAAAATGAAATATATTTAGAATCGTTAGATATATATATATATATTTTTATATATATTACAATTTACGATAAGCAGCTTTCAAAATTTTGTATGACATCTCTATTACATACTAAAAATTTACAATTCAAATAAAAAATAATTGAATTTGAAAACGAAACAAAATTTAAAATAAATATCACAATATATTATACTCATATAAAATATGCTATTTTACAAAAAATTTCTTCTACATTAATTAGCAGTAGAACTTATCTCATCCTTTCTATGCTAAATAAACGATTCTTTTATATCACGTTCAATTATTTTTCCTGTATACAAATATTCTATTTCATCTTTCTCAAGCAACTATCGTCTAAACCAAATATTCTTTGCTTTGCATAACTATGCTAAATAATCGCGCCACCTTAACGATCGAATCATAATGATTTGCATTTCCTTTGTTTCAGGTAAGTAGAACGAACTGTTGCTCGACGAGCCATCCCTCCACCCCGATTTCCAGTACTCGTGTGAGAAATTATCGGATTTTAATTACCATCCGTACGAATACGAGGATTGAAGTTGGCAGCACTGAATCCACATCTCTTTCGCGTGTTCTTGCGGCGCGCGAGTCAATATCAACGGTAAAAATTCTTTGTTAAAACGTTGAAGAAGAATTGTTCAGAATTCATGCAGCGGAACGAGTATTCCCGGCAGAATCTGAAGTATTCATCGGGATGATAGAATTTTTACTGAGCTTTGAAACATCGGGAGTTACATCGGTGGAAGCTTTTAATTTCTGCATTGGTACGTGGGGATACATAGGTAGAATATAATTTTAATACACACGGTATAATGGCAGATATGTTCGAATATTTTTATTTCGATATCATTTCAATTGTCATGGGGATGATATAATTTTAGTAGAAATTTTAGTTTGAAGAGAAAATTATTTCTATATTTCGTTGTAAGTAATTAAATAATTTAGGAAATAAAAGTTTAGTTGGATTATATGGCATTAAAATAATTTAATATTATTCTTCCTTAGGATTAGTCGTATATTTTATAGTAACATATTTTATAGTATTTATTTTATAATATTATATTTTATAGTAATTCCAAAGATTTTTCATTATATTTGCTTTTGTACAATATTAATGGAAGTAACATGTATATAAGAAAAATTCTATGATGTTCTGTTTATTAATGTTTTCTTAATTAGTCTAATAAATGTAATGAAGAATAAAATTCAAAAGAAAAAATAGATATGTAAATATAAGGAATATAGAAACGTTTTTTTTTTTATTTATTTATTAAAGATAAAATATGCTGTGTAAATATTATAAATATATATTATAAATTTTATATTATAAATATTATAAATTTTAAACAAAATTGTGATTTTTTTATATTTTTTTTAAATTGGATAATACGAGAATGATATAAAATATGCAATTTTAAGATAAATAAATTATGAAATTGCATTCAAGAATATTAAATACAAATATGAATACAATTATAATGATGTAGCCATTAATTAAAATTAGCGATTGAAATCCATTTTGTCACTAAATAAATTTCAAATGTTTTATATTATTTTCCATTTTATTTTTTGTTATTATAACAAAAATAAAATAACATATTTCAAATTTCTTTCACAATTCCAAAATTAAAATCATTATATGATAACTTATTTCTTTCTTTTAATTTTTTTGAATCTAAACATACACGTTATAACTTCTTGTCAACAATTGAAAGAAGAAAATTTCCAAGCAAAAGGCATTACGAAATCATAATTTTCATTTTGCTTCGAATTTTAATCAATTTTTAAAGAACTTCGTTGTACATATCAAAATCTAGATGCCTCTATCGTATGTACATCCTATTGACAGATCTATATGGTTAAATTCCCGAAACAGAGGAGAAATTACAGAGCTGTTAAACGTTTACGAACGATTTCAATCGAAACTTCACAAAGGTTAGTTCAGTTATTACCGAAATTGTGCCAAGTGCAAACATTATCTCTTGACCCTCGAAAGCTTCGCGCTAATTGGCAACATCCAGGGGATGAATGCTACCCCCCCTCCCTTCTCTCTCCCTGATCAGACTCTGCCTACAGTGGGGTTTCGAGGATAATAATCGAGAGGCGCACAAACTGCACTGGACAGCTCGTGTACTCGCCGCCCTTTTCTCTATGAGGCTCTGTATTTGCACCAGCCACGTATTTCCCATGTGACCCGTGTGCATTTCGTGTATAGGTCACCCTACAAATCGTCGATCGTGTTGCTCGTGAGTGTCTGAAGTGTTCTCATCTTTCATTTTGTCTCTCTTTCTTTTTTTTTTTTTTTTTTTTTTTTTTTTTTTTT
>NW_006263576.1:196870-204452 GCF_000469605.1 Apis dorsata
TCGTGTTTTAAGTCATTTTCCTTTTTTATAGCTATAAGTGTAGATTGTCAATTATTATAGACAAATTTTTTTTATTGATTTTTATTAACTTTTGTAAAGGCAAATTTTTTATTTCGTTCGTTTTTAACGCTTAAGGTTTTGGAAATTAAAGCTGTGATTTTTTTGAAATTTAGCATTCTAGATGTATCAAATTATTTAAGATTAATATTAAATAATTTTATTAAATATTTTTCAAAATTGAAACAATATTTAAACAATATTTGAACAATTTGACAAATTAGAAACAAATTTGGCAAAAAAAGAAATTATTGCGAAATATTTATTTGTTGAAGAGATTTAATTAATATATTAGAGTTTATTTAAGATAGAGGTTTAATTATTAAATTAGTAAGAAAAATTTCAATTGCAATGACAATTGTCTTTTAATGAATGGATATCATATCATATAGAAAATTAAACTATATAAATAATGAAATATTCTCATTTTTGCATATTTTTAAATAATATGTAAATTAAGATAAAGCTTTTTAAATATCAAACTACGTACTCGCTTTTGTGCATCTAGCGCACAAAAGCTGATCAGATTAAAATATGGAATTCTGCTTATTTTCCGAATCTTTTTCCAACATCATAGTATTAGTACATACTTGAAACAACTTTTGAAATATTTAAACGTTACTGCAAATGTTGTTATAATTAAAACTTACAAAAAATTTATCAAACTAATTTAAAAAATGAACAATTGATTGTACATTTAATCGATAGAAACACATTATTAATTGGAATGGATAATCTTTCCTTTTACAGTGAATAAAATATTTATTGAAGTGAATTAAATATTATGATATCTCCATTATCCGATCTCTGGATTATCCTACCTTCTGATCGTAAAATAGAAAACGATCGTACAGTCAATTCCATTCTTGTGAAAATAAAAGTAAAAGAGACATAATTGAGTTATATGATATCGGTTTCAGAATCTTATTTTTTTCCTATAAA
The DNA here is from genome assembly GCF_000469605.1 of Apis dorsata. NCBI lineage: Eukaryota > Metazoa > Arthropoda > Insecta > Hymenoptera > Apidae > Apis > Apis dorsata. The sequence goes on from NW_006263576.1 coordinate 197,870, forward strand.
TTCTCAAGCTTAATAAATATCTACAATATTTTTTTTCTAAATATATTTTAAATAATATATGTGTTATACTTTAAAAAGGATATTATAATATGTTTGTATCTATTTATGTTAGTCTAAGACGATTTTAAGTAATTTTTCTTGTTGCAGAAATTTTTCTGTGCACATTATTCTTCAATTTTTAACATTTCATTTTTGATATTTTCTTCTATTTTGGATTTATATATTTCATATTTTCTATATTTCATTATGTTTATAGATTTTTATATTTCGTTTATTTCATTTTTCATTAACGCTTTTAATTATTTTGCAATTGTTTATCAAGTGGATAAATAAACTCGAGAGATTAACGATAAACAACTGGGCAAATAAATCTCTCGATTTTCTCAATAAAGGATTGAATTGTGGATGAAATTAAATAGAATTGTCTAGCTTAAAAAGTTTTATTGAAACACGTATCAGAAGTAATTAATTAAAAAATATATTTATAGCAAAAATGTATCAAATAATATTATTAATATTATTTTTGCAATGATATTAATTATAATATATTAAAATAAGTTTTATAATATTCGAAACAATATTACAGAAATTAACTGATTCTCAGTCATTCTTTCATAGAGTTTTGTAAACATTAATAAAGCGCTTCAGAAAAGATTGAAGATCTTGTACAAAAGGCATTGTTACATGAGAAAACAAATACAAAAGTACATACATACTTTATCCTGAAGTATCATCTAAAACTTCCAGTTCAAGAAAGCTTATTGTTTTTCTTCTGCAAATATTCTTTTTTTTTTTTTTTTTTTTTTTTTTTTTCATTTTTTTTATCACGTTGAATCAGTACAATTCTTTTCGTATTTGAATATAACATTGTCAGTAGAATCATTTTTATATTTTTTCGAGAATACAAACATTAAACATTTTACGCGAAAAGAATTTTTTTTTATCATTACTTTAAAGGAAAATAATTTTTAAAACGAGAAAAATTCGCAAAATTACATAAGAATAATAATAAATTTCAAATTATCGAACTTTGAATAAAGAAATATGATGATAAATATTAATTTAATTCGGCTATTTTATATCCTTCTATTATGTATAAAATGAAATATTAAATTTAAATATATAGTATGTATATTTAATAAATCGATCTTTTGAAATTATTTCCAATTATTAGATTATCATTATTTAAACTATATATGATATATAATTTGCTGTTAATAGAAAATATATATTTTTTATTCAATATTTCTTTCAAAGAAAAAGAATAATACAACTGAACTGAGCCAGAACTTCCATCGAAAGCATTACGTTGATAATTATCAGAGAGATTAGTTCCGAATAGAATGAATATTCCGGTTAGATTGACACTTCGAAAAGCAGAGAGATTGCGAAATTCTCGTGGGTGGTGTAATTCGTGATCGATAATAATTATGCGAAGTATTGTCACACCAGGATCACGTCCTCCTATGTGTGTGCGCACATGCGACACTAATCTTTCCCTCTTTCATGGTTCCGAGTGCCATTTCAACGTAGTTGGGGTATAGATATAACGATCGAGGGGGTTGAAAGGGAATTTCCACCAACCCCTTTTCGTCGAGGATAAACTGGGTTAATTTCGCACATAACAAGACTTAGTCGTCGAGCTTGCACGGCGAAAAGCAATTAAAACCTGGATATATATTTGTGGAAACGAGTATTTCCTTTCCTTTTCTTTTCCAGTGTATGTTATTGGAATTGCATAAGAAAATCGTGGTCATGTAATCCATTGAATAATTAAAAGTTGTAAATAAAATTAGAATTCTTTTAAAACCAAATATTCTTTTTTATTAATTATTTATGATAGATTTTTTTTTATAATATTTTTGTAAAAAAGATATAGTGTAGATATTATAAATTTGCAATTTATTTAATCGAAAAAAATATATTTGTCGTTTAATTATTTCATAACTAATTGTGAAGAAGATTAAAGTGAAAAGTAAAAAGAAATAATTCTATTGGTTATCCAATTTTAGATTAATAAATGGTATTAATGTTTTTATATTAATATGAATTTTGTTTTCCTTTTTTTTTTTAAACATAATTTTAATTTCAGTATTTCTTAATAAGAAATAATAAAAAGAAATGTCAAGATATAAAGTTAAATATTTTTAAAGATTCTCTTTCAATTCCAGTATTATTTTACAAATATAGTATTCTATTACTATTAGTATCTTTTATTACAACTTTGTTTATTCATGTTCTTTCACACGTTAGTATTAGAATGTCAAAATTAAGATGAAATTTATTCTTTCTTATTTAAGAATCTAAAATGAAAAAGAGATAAATATTTACCATAATATTATAAATATATGAAAATTTTGCAAAATATAATTTTCCCTAAATTTTTCCTTATTAAAAATAATTATCCTACTGAAAATAACTTGCGTTGAACTATTTAAAATATTTAAACCAAATACTGAAAATTATTTGCATATAAACCAAACAACAAATTTAAAAAAAAAATCAGAAAACAACAAATATGAAAATGTAGAGCATAAACAGTTTACATGATTCCCAATATTCGCAATACACGTTCAATTATCGATATTCATAAATGCCCGGTCAAAATTCATTTTTATTTTCCTCCACATTGATCCAGATATATTTTCAAGATATTCCGATGGAAATCGAATGGAGAAAAATCCGGAATAAAAATAGTATTCGAGCAAAATAACATCGGACAAAAGAAAGTGTGGCGAGATAAAAATTGTCTTCGGTCGAGTCGAATACAGGCAGGAAACTGATAGGATGGAAGCGCAAAGTTAATAGCAGCCATGTTCGTGGTGCAATCGAATAAGAGGCGAGTACGAGGATATAATCGCATTGCCCAATTCCCATCCGTAGCGGTGCTGACAAATGACTCGTCGACCTGATTACTGTTGGGATTTTAACGCGAGCTTAATTAGACGCTGTATCTCCCATGACTGATCGAACGTAGCATGAAATGTACAGTCCGCTATTCTTTCTCTGTTTCATCTCTTTAACACCACCGTTCTCCTGTTTTTTACTTTCAGGTTCTGCGTCTTTTTTTTTTTTTCTTTTACTTTCACGCTGTGCAAGTACATGTTTATATATGAGAGTGTTTTAAAATGTTGTGTACTGTTTAGAATGTGGGTGTTGTGTCAGAATTATTGAAATATTTATTATTCAAAATGTAATTTTTTATTTATTGTATATCACTTTATCTTAAATATAATATTATTCGAATGATTTATTGAACGATTTATTTTATTATTTTATTCGTTAGATATTTATTATTTGATTTCATTAAAAAAATATGAAAGAATTTCTCTGGTTGAAGGGAATGTTAAAATGGAATATTCATCTATTCATATTTTTCGATTTTTGCATTTATTAGTGAAACGAAATCTGTATTGTAAAAACTTTTATCGCTTATTTTTTATTATTATTTATAAGAATTTTATAAATAATTTATTTAAAAATAATATTTAATTACTTTTTAAACAAGATTTTATAGTTCATTTATAATCTGCTTGAATGAAATGTGAAATTTTTATTTCGAATAAATTTATTTTTTAAACTATATGAAATAATTAAATAATTCGTTTATTTTTATTTTTTACTTTCTTTGAAAATCTCGATACTATTGTAAAAGTTTTGTATTGTAAAAATTTAAAAAATTGATAGTTTCCAATTATCACAAGAACTAATTTTACTAATTTATTACTAATTTATTAAGTATAATATTAACTAACCTGAAAATAACCTGAGTGTTAACTAGTTTCTACTTCATTACTAATTTCTAATCCTGATACTAAAATTGGTCGTTAACCAACTTTTGCTCTTTAAATTATATATTCCGAGAGACTTATTTAAGACGAGAAAAATGAATTTTTAAAATTATAAACTTCATTTTCCACATATTTCAATCAGATACGATTCGAATACGAAATAAATTGATTTAAAATATTAATTTTAACTTATATATCTAAAAAAAATTGCCAAATTGTTTCATTATATACGTATTTTTTCTTATTTCTAATATTTAATTTATAATCTCACTCATATAGAAAACATTCTCTATCCTGCCAAGAATCTAATCGAAAAAGTATTCATCTAAAAGTTAAATCGTCAATTACAAATATATTTCTAATTATTGATTTCTTCGATTTGCCTGGACGGTTTTTTATTAGTCTTATTTGGTAATAAATGATAATTATTTCAATTAATAGGTGTGAATCGTATAAATTGGAATTTCATTCTGTATTTTTCGTCTCGTTGCCTAAAATAATTTTATCTCGAAAACCGGAAAATTTCTTTTCCACGATTCATTATAGTTTTACGCACGTTTTATGAGATACGCTGTTCCTGTATTTTCATTGTTATCAACGTTTATCCCGCATTATGACCTCCGAGTGGTGAAATTCTGGGAAATCCTCTCTAAAACAAATTGCACCCGAGTTTGAATAGGGATCGCATAGGGCCTAGGAATAATTTATTTCGCATACGATTCCCATTCAATTCTTTTGAACGGGATATCGTGTCCGTATATTCTTATGGTATTTTTATTAAATCGTTCCAATCGTTTAACGTATATGTATGCGGTTTGATCATAAAAATAAGATAATCGAGATTTTATTTATAATTTTTTAAATTTACTCTTGAAATGATTAATTTATTTTAATGCCAAAATTTATATTATCATGCAGAACTTATTACGATTATGATACGATATATATATATATTTTTTAAATCAGAATATTTTTAAATTTTGTTAATTTTAACAGATTCAATCATAAATATTATTTAGATATAGATGGAAATACTTGTGCTGAGCTCATACACAAAAACAAACACATGGAAAATTTTTTCCTATTTTTCGTATTTAAAAGTCAATTTGTAAATCTTCACGATTCTAACATCGAATATATTAAAGAGATAAATTGAAAATCTTTCGAATCACTTAACAATAAGAATCACTTATCCCATTTCAATGAAACAGACATCGATACGATTGTGATTTATTTTTCGAGTCAAGCTGAGTTCAGTCTCAGAGTTGAATTTCCCGCCAAAAAGAAAAAGAAGAAAAGAAAAGAAAAAAGAAAAACAAAGAAACGGAAGGGGGAGAAAAAAAGTTGGGCGAGTCGTTTCGAATTTAGCCAAACTTTTTCTATTCCAAAAGCCAAGGGGCTTGCCCGGTGTGGAAGTTGACCGAAAGTTTCTAGCTCACGTGCGAGGAGACTTCAAGTGGAAAGGACGAGTCGTTAATTTCGTCATTCGTCGCATCCCGCGGGCTCTGGCACGTTGTTCGTTCAGGTTTACAGGTCCTAACTTTTCGTCCTTAACTCGTTAATTAAGGGCGAAAGCATGGCGGTGTAGAGAGATGGCTGGGATGGAGCCGAAGAAGCGAAGTTTTAATAACATTACCGTAATAATACCATCCGCCCCCTCGCTATTCCTTCTTGCAACGTGCCCTAAATTATCAAAGGATCCCTCCGTCTCCACCCCTTTTCTGTACTGGCCACCCTCCTCCATCTACCCGCTCTCCAGTTTCACTCTCCCTTTCGACGAATGTGTTTCGAGCTTCCTATACACCTTTGATTTCACAAAAATCGTGCGGTCGAAAGGGTTGTTGGATTTCGAGCGACCGTACGTGGAATCGTGGGTGAAACACTTTTACTTTTCACTGCGGGGTTTATTTTGAAAGCGAGTTGCAGGCGAGGTCGTGGAGAAAATTGTTTCTAAACTTGGATATATGTGTACAGAGTGTGTTTACATTTAAGCGAGAATAGTGGAATATTTTGCAGGGAAATTGTAAGAAAGGGATGAGTTTGGAAAAATTAACGAATTATAAAAGAAATAAATTAAATAAAAGAAATAAAAGGAAATATTTCGTATTAGAATGTCTGGAAACTTTTTTTCTTTTTTTCTTTTTTTTTCGTTAGTGACCATGATTTGAAAAATAACAAAAAAATTTTTTAAAAATTTGTTTATTTTCCATTGATATGAGGAAATTCAATTTTCTTCTGGTTCATATCACGTTTTACAAAGTTTTGATTAAAATATCTTCTTAAATTAATGATTTTTCACTATAAATAGAAATTGTGTGATTTCATGTATAGAAAAATTATTAATAATGTATCTCATTATTCAATTCAATTTCAATTCAGTTAATTTTGTGATATATTATAAAGTTATATAATAAAGTTATATATGATTATAAAGTTATTTAAAATTTCTTATGAGATATTATAATATTACGAGTTAAAAGAAACACCCTATATATAAGAAATGAATAAAAAATTTAAAGAATAATCTTAATAGAAACTAAAGTTTATTTTTCAATAAACAATTATAAGTAATTTATTGCTGCACTAGATAAAGTGAAATGAGAATAGAATGAGGTAATTCTATTTCTGTTCTTTCATATTCTTTCTTTTTCTCGCTTCATCTAAAATTGTGGAAAATTAAAATTATTTATAACTGAAAGAATAAGCTTCTATGAACATTTTTGCATATTTTTCATTTTTTATTATTTTTTTTTTTTTTTTTGATCTTTAAAATAAATTCTTACATTTTCTTT
>NW_006263576.1:204553-210891 GCF_000469605.1 Apis dorsata
CCGATTATTCCATATACTTTCAGTCGCATCTTACATCCAAAATTCTAATTTTATTGAAAGAAAATCTCTCTCTAAGAGAGTGAAATCAATCTCTCCAAGATTTCAGCATTTTTTCAATTTTGAATAATATTTTATCGAGAATATTTTTCATAAGAATAATAAAAATTATAATATAATATAATAAAATTATTTAAATTAAAAACTAAATATTCTATAATTTAAAATTTACTCCATCTATCACTACAAACTTATACTAAAAAAAAAAAAGAAATAAAAAAGTACTGAAATTCTAATTTTTCATTAAAAATAAAAAAATTAAATTTTTGTGGCACAAATATTTCTATATCTGACTAAATATAGAATAAGAATGAAATAGAGAAAATAGAAGAAAAAATTGCAAAAAGAATAGTAAGATAAGAATATTGAAAGAAACAAAAGGATGACTAAGGAATGGAATCGTTTGCATTTGCCAAAACGAGTATATTATCGATCGCTTATAATTCATAGAATAAATTTAAATTATCATCTAACAGAGAAAACTGAGAAATAAAGTCAATAAAACGATGAAGCTTGCACGTTGGCTCGAGATTTGTATATTTTTCATCTTTTATACGGAACAGGAATGTTATTTCAGACAGGTGTATCGAATGGGAAATTTACATCACTCTTCCGATTGGCGGAAATTCGTCGAACGTGAAATTTCTGTTGTTACTCATTCAACCCATTGCTAGAATTGGAAACTGATCTATCCATCGAACCATGGGAATATCGGATTAACAAATGCACCGTACATTTACGACGAATTTCACGCATTGAAATTATAGATAAAGAGGAAAAGTGATGCGTGGTTTATTTTTATTCGATTTGTATTGAGCAAAAAGTGGTGTTACTTAAAAAGAAAAGAAAAATTAAAAGAATTTTTAATTGAATCGTGGAAATTTTTCCCGGATGATTAATTTTGAAAGTATAATTAATATTTTTTTGTGCGTAAATACAATTTAAGAGTTTTTAAAATTCTTATTGTTATTGTGTGTTATGTCTGTTCTTATCGTAATTTCATTTTATCTATTTTATAATTTGTTTTGTTTATTAGATAAATTATTAGTTAGTTATTAACAAGAAATATTGTACAATTAATGATTAAATTGTATAGATTTTGTTTTTTTATAATTTATCAATTTTCTTATAATACTAGTTTTTAAGAAAAAAAGAAAATAAAAAATTTGAAATATAAAATATAAAAATTAGGATAATATCATTTATAAGTGATTTCCGTGTGAACTTTAAAAATTTTTTAATTTCTTTTGATTCATAATAAAAATCTCGATTTTTAGTCACTTGCTTGTTCTGTTAAAATATAATTTTGTAATTAATTTTTAAGAAATAAAAAAAACAAACATATAAATATATATATATGCAATATATTATTATTTACTTAATAATCGATAAAACTTATTATTAATAAATGATTTAATAAAATTTAATTTTACTTAAAAATGACAATATTAATTATTAAAGTATTAAATAAAATTCTCTCGATTTCCCAGGGCAATAAACAAGTTACATCATAAATCAATCCTTTAAATATTCGATCAACCTGTCGAACCATCATCCGTATCATATCGTTACCTAGTAATGTTTTAAATCCCCACTAGAGTCGTAACAGGTCTCCATGTATATTTGCCTTAACTTTTCAAACTGACTATTGTAAACATCTTCAAACACGATTCATCAATCACATCGTGCCTCACGTCGCGCGGATTCGGTGTAAATACGAAGTTCAAATCCATGATCGATAGACTCAAGTTTCGACCAACTGAGATTTAACGTACTCCTGAACCGAGAACATTAAAATCACTGCTAACCAAACCTTCGTGGAAGTTGCTTTGCAACTTGTACCAACATCTCAATGCTCTCACGTTGATTTATTACAGGCAATGCACGTTAATTCCCATTGTACATTTCGAAAATCTTTTCTATGCTGCCTATTTCTGTTCATAGAATAAAATAACATTATCTGTCAATATAATGTTTTATGTTCATCTGAATAAGATGTAATTTTTTAAGTTAATGTTTTTTTTATCTTCTTATTTTTTTTACATTTTATCATAATTGTTGCTGATAAATTTTAAAACGGATTAGAATAAATTATAATTATTTTTTTGTTAATTATTATTGATAAATTTTATTAATAACGTTATTTTATAAAATAACGTGTATTTTATTATAAATAAAAATAGAATTGAATGGATAATATTCAGTGAATATTTTTATTTTTCGAATCTCACGCTTTTTATTTTATATTTATATTACTCTAATATTCTATATTTTTTTCTTTTTATAATTATATCTATAAAATGAATTAAATAACCTAAAATATTTCGTTTTTAATAGTATTAAAAAATGTTTCAGATAAAAATTGAATAATACAGCATAATTTGATGTTAAGTCATATGAAGATCAACTTTGTTTTTTTAAGTGAAATCATATTATTTTGAATTCATTAAAATTTGTTATAAAATTTTAGATCTAAAAAAAAATTAATAATCTATCTTCAGCAAAAATTTATTATACATCTTTATGAATTTTAAGATATCGAAAAATATCATTTTATTAGATCTATTGAATATTTTTTATCAAATATTTATAATCTTTTGATTGGATTTAAATTTCAATTTTGTGATACATAGAATTTTAACTTTATATATTAGAACATTATCTTATTGACAGATGAAATTATTATGCATTTTTTCCGGCAATTTTTCAAATTTTCATTAATGAGGTCGATATATCATGCTCATCATTAGTGGTTCCATAATAGTAATATTAAATTATCAGCTTTCAAAGAAAGCAAATTAAAGATGAATTATTATTATTATGAATTATTATTATTCAAGCGTTTCATTAATTTTTCTCAAATTCTTCAGCATTTTGTTTTTTTTTTTTTTTTGTTTTTTCCCTAAAATTACAACTAAAATTCAGAATAGATATTATAAAAATAATAGTATAAAAAATAATTAAATGAAACGTTTAAAACACGATTCTTTTTTCTGTAACAATTGTCCAATAAATTAAACGAAACGAATTGCTATTATGCATTCTATTATGAACCAGATATATACTTTCAAAAATCGAGAAAATCAATCCGTAAAGGAATTTCGCGTTGAAAAGTTATATGTAATACCGATATAAAATAATTCCAGGCATTATATTCCTATTGAATTCAGTTTCTATTCAAAGAGAAACGAGGATAGGTACCATTGGAAAGAGACGCAAGAAAAAAACGAGAAAGTCGAAAAGGGGTTGCATTTGGCACCATGGAGATCTCGTGGAGGTGGCGCACGCTATCAAGGACCATCGCCAAAAAAAAAAGCGTAAACGCCGTTTCGTTTCGAGATTGTCGTGTTTCGCAGCTGTGATAGAGATTGCAGCTGCGAACTCGCATCTGGGCCAGGTGATGTTGCACAGGCCCTGAGCGGGCTCGCCGTTTCACCCTTTATTGTCCCACTTTTACAATTAGCCACGCCGAAAAGAAAGCCATCTCGTATCAACAGGTAACTTCCTGATATTGCACCTCTATGGACGTGTCTTTTGGTAGGAACAAAAACGACCAGGCTAATTGCACCGTCCGCAATGAAACAACGGTTACTTTGTTACTCGACCTTCGCCCCCTACCTACTTTCTTGCTAATTGAAAATCCTCGTCTCCCGTGAAATTCGATAATATGTAGAGACGAAACAAATTTCTCTGAGTAGAAATTCGAAATAAATTGAAACGAATGAAAATAAGTGAAATATTTCTATAAGAATGTAGTATTTTTAAAAGATTGATAAATTTTAATAAAATTTATAGGATGTTTATATATTCGTGGGATGAATTTTCTAGAGATCGAAATAAATGTAAAATATACAGAAATGTGGATTGAGATTTATTTATTCAGTTTAAAGATTATTCGAATGTTGGATGAAAGAAGATGGAACGAGACAGCTCTGTCTTTCTGATGCGAATTTAAATTTTTTATAATTAATAAACCTTGAATGATAATTTCGTATATTACTTTGTATATTACTTTTTGTTTTAACTTTTGTATTCGTTTTGATTGTAAAATTTTATATTATTTGAAAAAATATAAAATATTTATTGTATTAAAAAATTTTTTAATTTAAAATATATTTAATATTAAAATATTAAATATTGGAAATTCTAATGACTTCGTATATATTTATTATATTACAGTTTTTATAAAATTATATATTGTTTGTTTAGAATTTTAAGATTTATAAATTGATCTTTATTAATAATTTCTATAAAATATATAATTTTTACAAAATGATTTAGGATAATAAGCAATATTTAATAAATATGGTTGCAATATAATTGTATTCTATCTAAATTTCCAATAAAATAAATTGTATATTCTAAACATCTCGAAATTTCCATTTTTTATTGTTAGTTTATTATTTAATAATTCTTGTCTAATCTTTAGGATAGGATAGGAATTATTACTTATTTAAATATAATATATTAAATTTAAAAAAAAGTAGCATATCTTATAGTTAGGGTTAAAGGTATATGCTATGTATAAACTATCGATATTTGCAATTAAGCATATATAATCAACTATGAGTAAAGTTTGGCTTTCGCTACATAGTTTAATGGAACTTGATAAATTCATGTATTTACATAGTTGAATCGTGTTGCATGAGAATTGGTAAATAAATTCAATTACATGATAGATTAACTTCATTAGTCTCTGTTGTTAACTACGATACAATTTATTTAATTTAAAACATGTAAATATTTGAAAATAAATATTAAGATATACATAATTAATATAATAATTAAACTACTTTAATAATTAAAAAATTATTGTTTATTATTTATATATATTATCAAAAAATAAATATATATTATAACTTTTCGTTTATTAGAAAATTATTAATTACAAGGAATTAAAAATAAAAACTGTTTATTTTAAATCTACAACAGTCTTGAACTTTTATATCTTTAATTCTCTCCTACTTTAACGAACAAAAAGATTTGAAATATCCTCAAGGAAGTTGCACAAATTTAAAAACGAAAACGAATCAAATAATTCTACCAAATGCTAAATATATATTCAATTTGACAAATTCAAATTTATTTTTTTTTTCGAATTTTAATAATAAATGAATATAATTGAGTCAAAAAAGAAGTCGAGAATTATTTTAAGGTTGTGTTTGAATTTTTGCAGTATTTTAAGACAAGTAAAAATTTATAATAAAATAAAAGTGTCATAAAACTTGTTATATTTGATTATGCTAATTTTTTATAATTTTAAATTAATTATTGTTTTTGTTTTCTTATTTCTTATATCCACAATCTCATCAATATTCTAACGATATTTTTATTATTTTCAGTATTTATATTCATATCCAATGTACTTTTCATATATTATAAACATTATAAAAGTTATATAAATATTATATTTCATATTTATAAACATATGTTTTAAAAAAGAGATTGAAAATCTTAATGTAAATTAATTATTAAATTGAAGATATTGATAATCAGGATTACGAGTTTATACGTTTTTCTTATTTACGGTTAACTGGATATATTTATGAATTTATTGTTATTCAAATAAATTTGCTTTTTTGATCTCAATTATATGATAATATATCAATAATATGATAATTTCAGGATTATTTAATATGCATTATTTAATGTTCCAATTTAAAGAAATAATATATATAATATTTCAATATTTTTTACTAACTTTATTACCATGTCAAATATATCTATAATTCAATTATCTCTTTTATAACTACATTATATATACACTTCTATATAAATATAAATGTAAATATTGCAAATATAGATAAACTTGAAGAAACATAGATTTGGATATAACAAACATATGATTAACAAATTTGGATTTTTTTTAATAAACTTTTTATGTGTGAGAATTGATATTAAATATTTATGCGTTAATATATGTTTAAAAAAAATTTATTATATTTTATTGAAGATTTATTCGAAAAATTTTAATCTATTATAAGCATTTTATAATCAATAATTTTAAAAACAAAAAATTGGGAAATTCTGATCAATTCTCATACATTACAAGATATCAGAAAGAAAGTGTTATAATTTTATTTCTAAATCATTTTTGATAGACGTATCAAGAAATCATGATAGACGTATAATTTTTTCAATTATATCTTAACAATTATCTTAATCTTAAAAAATTAAAAAGTAAATTAATAGAAAAAGTAAATTAATAGAAAAATTATATTCAAAACATGCTGAAAATTTAGAGATTTTTTTATCTCTCTCTCTCTCTCTCTCTCTCTCTC
>NW_006263576.1:211071-220689 GCF_000469605.1 Apis dorsata
ACACACATACACACACACACACACACACACACACAACTTCAATTTTTGAATTAAAAAAAAAGAAAATAGAAGAAAAAGATATTTTTTCTATGACACTCCATATTATAAGTTTCACGTTGCTCCTAATATTATTCATTACATACGTCCACGTGATTTATCACGGAAATAGCATTAAGCTTTTCAACTAACGTCCTCACGAAAACGTCCAAAAAACGGCTCACGTAACTACTTGCAGCGAGGGACGAGCGACACATCTCCCCTTCAATCCCCATGTTCACCCCCCTCATCCCCTCCCCTTTGAAATTACTTTAGCACCGTAATAAAGAATTCCTCACTCGTCAGACATCCAGACAGCTATATTCTTTCCCTTTGTGGAACGATGATGAAGGCTTTCCGAGATTCTACGTGGCAAGACGTGGAGGTTAAAACGTGTGGGCGCGCTCGTTCCGGGCCCGGTGTACCTTAGAATCCCGGAGTCTGGAATTGAATTCAAATTCTCGAGTGGCTCGTGTTTGCACTGTAAACATTGTCTCTATCCGTGTAACAGGCGTTGTTGTCGTGTGTACGTGTACGGGCCAACCTCGCAAGAAAGGGAGTTGATAATTGTGTCGAAGGTGCGCGGATTGCTGCCTCCGTCGAAGACGGGGCTGCTACCAGACTTAAGTGTAATAAAGATAAACAGGATCGTGCGAACCGCCTAATGGACGAGTGATAGAAACGTGCTAAGCAAAGAGGTAAACGAGAGTGTAGGGATTTTTGTCGAGGAAGAAACTACCGGTTACTAAACAGATATTCGACGAAGATTGAACGTCGCGTCGGTTCTTGTGAGAATCAATTTTTTTAAAGAGTAGATTTGGTGGAATGAAGTGAATGGAAACGAAAGAAATAGTAATTATTTATTGATTTGAAATTTAATTTAATGATTTTCTTTTTATTAAATTGTTTATAAGTTTGATTTAAATATTTGTGATATTTTATTTCATGAAATAAAAAAAGATAATATGATATGATTTGTTCCTTGAAGTATTAATTCATTCATGAGTATAATGATTTTGAAAGGAAAAAATTATTTATTTATCAGGATCAAGAGGATAAGATTTTCGACTATTTTTTGGAATCTTCTCAAATACAGATTACTTCTCTAATCAAATTTTATTTGATTATGATGTATTCAAAAAGTCATTTGATTGATGCATACTTTTAAATATCGAAAGATGTTTAAGAATTATTGGATTGGAAATTAAATTAAAATGTATATAAATAATATATAATGAATATAAAATAAAATTTATATAAATAAAAATACAAAAATAATATAGAAATAAAATATTAAAATTATTATTTATTAATTGATAAAAATAAAAATATTATAAAATGAAAAAGATGAGAAAGTAATTTTGTTTGGAAGAAACAGAATTTTATAGATAAAATGGTACTTCGTAAAAAGGAGATAAAGGAATGAATGGGTTCATTGATAGAACAATTGTCGAGAAAGGCAAAGGAAGAGTGGAATATCGTCTTTATCACCTTGTCTCAATCGAAGCTATCGGCTTTGTTGGCTGGCTTGTTTGATGATACCCTGCCTTACTGACTAGTTGTACTCCATTGCTCCTTTTCAACCGTGCAGATTGTCTTACTTCAACAGAATCTTGAGATATTAAATAAATTGTAATGCAATTGATCAGATTTTAATGATCGATTTATTATTTATATAATTTTTTTTGATTTTATAAATGATTTTAAAGAAAATTTGCTTTGAAATTTAAAAAAAAAGATTCATCTATATTGATTCATAAAATAATTTTGAATCGTTTTAATAAGAGATATTAAAAATCATATTATTGCACAAAATTAAATTATGATCATATTGTGTGCTCGTCGTTATAATAATGATTTTACTATTAATAATAATAAATAAATAATGAAATTGATTCATTTCATAATACTGTAAATATTTGTAATTCATATATGATGTTTTAATATTTATAATATTGTAATAATATTGTAATAATAATTGTAATACGATTATATTATTAACAATATTGCATTTAATATTGCATACCATTTTGTGGCATACTATATATCTTTTTTAACATAAAAAAAAATTAATTTAAAATAAAAAGTAATTTATTTATTGTATATATTATTTATTGTATATATTTTATATATATTATTTATTGTATATATATATTTTTTACTTTGAAAAATTTCAGTTTTTGATTTCAATTAATACCACATGTAAAAATTAATTTTTCTATTTTTTATCCATTTAAATTTTATATATATTGTGATACTTTTACAAAAATTATATTTATTATTTTACAAAAATTATATTTATTATAAGTATAATTAATTACATCAAAACGTATTATATTTTCTATTAGTAATATTTTTACATATAAAAATTTGTGATATTATGATAAAAAAATACTATATTAGAAAAAATAAAATTATATAAAAACACTTTCTGTAAACTAACACTGTACATAATTATTATTACTATTCCTTTTAAATTATTAAATCTCACCAGAGACCATTTAATCATCCTAAACAAATGAATCTCTTAGAAAAGCACAATTGTTGGTTTTACTCTACACAACAATATACTCAAAATAAATAATAAACACTTGAATCAATTCTGTTAGCTAAAATTAGCTAAAATTAGCTAAAATTTATTCAAATAATTCCACAATATTATAAATTATTAATGATCATTTTTTTTATTTAGACTTCATCGCTAACCAATTCTGTTAATTAAAATTAACTAAAACTTATAGCAGCAGCTTCAAATTAATACGAATATTCCAAATTAAGCATCGTTTTTTAAGCTTCACTATTAAGCAACCAATTCTGTTAGCTAAAATTGAATAGCGAGATGGCTGCTGG
Source organism: Apis dorsata (assembly GCF_000469605.1). Classification (NCBI taxonomy): domain Eukaryota; kingdom Metazoa; phylum Arthropoda; class Insecta; order Hymenoptera; family Apidae; genus Apis; species Apis dorsata. Next base: position 213,958 of record NW_006263576.1, read on the forward strand.
CAATGAGGGTTCCTTCAAAACGAGAACCTGAACTTGATTTATTAGGAAAATCCATGGGCGTATGAACGGAAGGAAACGTCAGTTCGGTTTATCTTGGTCGATAAAATTGATTAACGTCGACACGCCGGTAAAATAAAGTCGATACACGGCTCGCTATTATTAGTGATAAATTACCGGTGGCCCTCTCGTTCACGACGAGAACGAAGCCTAGCCACTTAAGTGGTGTCACGAAGCCGCTGTTTTCGCGTAAACTTTCAGCACTTGGTCTTCCTGTTTCTTGTTTCTCGCCATTGGTTTTCGAACCGGGGATAAATGAGCTAGAGGCCGCGACAAGACAAGCCGCATGCCTCTTTGAGGTTATAAAACACTTTGCCGTGCGTTAACACCTAACCTCGCGCCATTAATCCTCCTGTTTCCAACGCAAGCTTGTGTTCGAATCGGTAATCGGTTTGACTTTGCCATGCATTAGGAATTCCATCGATTGGAAAAAAAATATAGTAGATCGTTAAATGGTATATGTATGGTAGTGACTTTCATTAGGCGTTTCTTAAGATATGTGCTTGTATTATATATGTTATATGAATAAAAAAATAATCGATGAAAATATTCGAATGTTAGAAATAATTTATAGAAAGTATATTATAAATTATAATTTATTGAATTGTATTATTTATATTTTAATTTAGATTTCTGTCATATAAATATATATACGAATAAAAATTAAAAAAATTTTTATTTTATGAAAAATGATAATTAATTTTGTAATTTGAATATTATAATATGTAATTAAATATAATTAATAATTTTAATAAATTATTATCTGTTATCTATCTTATACATTTTTTACAGGATAAATTATTTTTATTATGCTGTTAGAATACTTTTATTACTTACTATGTATTACATTATCTGATAATGTAACATTTTTAAAAAATTATTAATATTTTATTATTATGAAATTCTATGATATAAACGCATCATAAAAAAAGAAAAAATATATAAATATGGATTATAATATGAATAAAAAAAAGGAATGGTTTTAAAAACGTATTGATTTCAAAAAGTAATTTTCGACAAAAGATTTAATTATTTAACTTTTGACTATTTTGGTTAGTTAAATAAGCAAAGTTTTCCGCATACTCCATGTTATAACGAAACTTTACTTTGGTCATAATCTAAAGATCTTATCGCACTATTTTCAAGCCTATATAAAGTGCCTTTATCTTGTGAAAGTCTGAAAGATATGTGGTTTTAATAAAAAGATACTATATAACATATAATCAAGAAAAAACTATCAATTTTCTGTTAATAATATACAGTGATCACCTATTGACCATCAAAGTCGCAATTTTTTTATTTAAAGCGATATTCGAAGAAAAATGTGATTGATCAGAATCAAATAGAAAGTAATATTTATATATGTAATGAAAAGAATTAAATTTATTTTAATGCTAATGAAAATGTACATTTGATAGATATATTCAAATAGTAGTAACAATTTTTTTTTATTTTTTTAAATAAATAGTATATAATAGTATACATATATAAATAGTATATAATAGTATATAAATAATATACAAGATACTTTTATTCTAATGCTAAATATTTGACAAAAATGAAATTTTAAAAGAAAATTAATTAATTCAGTTTAGCTTTTACATATATAGTTATCTTAAATATTTTTGCATAAAAAAATTTTATGATATTAATAGCCGCATTTATTTTTTCATATGTTTTAATGAAACACATTAAAAACTAATAATATTTCAATTACTTCTAATTAAATATATACTAAAAATTATTAAAAGTTATAGGAATTGGAGATATCTTCAATATAAAAAATACAAAAAATTAATATACATATACATATATATATACATATAATATAATTCGATGAATGTTAAAATTCCATAGTTTTATATAAAAAAATATTATAAAAAAATTGTCATTTTTTTTTAATTATTATCATTAATTTATCATCATTAATTCATTATAATTTTCTTTTACTTTCCTACTTTCTTTCCTTTTTTCTTTTTTCATTTTTCAAAATTAAATCAATATTTTGTAATAAATTAATATAAAAAAAAAAATTTCTGCCATTTTCTCATCAATTTATTATTTTCCTATCAAAAATAAGATCAATCACATTATTCACAAATTTTTTCTTTACAATTACTCAAGAAAAGAAGGTTCCAACTTGAAAATACACATAAATCCATATAAAATAGAGATATCTAACACAAACATAATCTATCATACCTCCTAATTCCATTCTTCTTTCAATCCCCTCGAAATGTTTAGTGAATACGCTTGCGCATACGATAAAGATCAATCGGACAAATCTGAAGACGTGCGTCTGAAATGCACGATAAACGATTCTTCTAGTGCAATGGATTCGCCCCCTGCACTCGATTGAAAATTTATGATGACGTCCCGAGAATACGAAAAAAATTCACGTCGCAAATACGATCTTCTCTTCTTCCCTTCTTTTTTTTTTTTTTTTTTTTTTTTTTTTTTCTATAGGAATTATAATATTCTAATTTTACGAGGGTCCTTTCCTTTACGACGAATTCTTTTTTCGCACGTTTATGCCAAAAGTAAGCTTTTATTTTCCATAAACCTTGCCTCGGCACGAAAGTAGATGTAAGATCGTAAAGGCGTACTAGATACACCCAGAGCGTTAAACTTTTTCTTCTTGTGCATACGCCGATAGGACGTGAGACCAACTTCCGGGTAAATTTCTGCGCTTGAAGATGTTTTTCTTTCTTTTCTCTCTCTCTCTTTCTCTGTCTCTTTCTATCTTTCTCGAGTTGAATGTAAAGAGTCCATGTTCGTAAAGAGTTTGAAACAAGGGAGGGAAGCGAGAGACAAAGATGGAAAAGAGACCTGTTCAAAATCTCTGTTTAAAATTGCCCTTCCGTTTTTCATTTATTTATGTATCTTTTCTTACTTGCTACCGTACCGCGAGAACGTAGCGAGTTTGAAAATGAAAAGAATTCCAAGTGTGCCCTCTCGTACTTCTATACCCCGAGCAATTCTTGTAAACGTATAAATTCTTGTCACTTGTATAAAGACGTTGTTAAATTTCACGAAAAATAGTAAAAGAAGAGAATAATATCTTAAAATTTTTATGCCCGTTTTTTTTCCTGTTAATTCTGTTTATTCGAAGTCTTCGTCAAAGTGAATTCAAAGAGAAGTGGTTTCTTGAAAGTTTGGAAAAATTATTGAGAAGAAGAAAAATGTGCATTTCATGTGGATATTTTATAAAACGAAGATATATTGAAAAATTTACACAAATGTACATTGAATATTTGGGCTGTCGAACAATTACTTTTTTGATCGATATTAAAAACAAAATAAATAGATCAATATTAATGCTATTGTTAACTGAATCTCTGTAATAAGAATATATAATAAGAAAAATATTATAAATAATATAAATTTATATTATTGTTTAATAATATAAATTTAATTAAATATTCTTATTATTTAGTAATATTTTATGTATTAATAATTTACTAATAATAAATTAGTTATTATTAATAATAATAAATTAAAAAAGAATAAAAATTAGAGTTATTTTTATCCACACTATACCATTTATACTTGTACATATAACATATTAGTTGGTAGTATTAGAATTTAACCTCTAGTATTAGATCTAGAAGTTAGTTTGATGTTTTAACATTAATCATTTATAACGCTAGTTAATCAGTTATAACTCTGGTATGTGGTAGAATATAATATATATATGAAAGAAGAAATATATTATGAATCGCATCAATCTATTCAGATTATTACTATATATTACTACATCAACGTCGATTGATTCATGAGAATGATGAACTTGAAAGGAAAAAAGTAGTTCATTAACTACGAAACTCGACAAGTCATTCAATCACATTTTGCAAAAAAAGGGATTTATCATTCGTTCCTTTGATTGGAAAACTCTCAGATCATGATCTCTTGATAAATTGTAAAATTTTATAGGACAAAAATTGTGAAAACATTACATAAGATTTTTTTTTGAGTGTAAATATTGAGTATAAAAATGAATTTAATATCTATTCAAAATAAAATTATCGTTTATTTATAAAAAAATCTTATTCCTTAAAATATTTTAAATATTTTCTTTAATATCAAATCTTAAAATCTTAAAGAATAAAAATTATAAGATTTAAAACTTATTTTAAACATTTATCGAATTCATTTCTAATGTTTAAAAAAAGAATCTAATATAATTTGAACAATTTTAACATAACCTATAATAACATTTTATTGATATTCGATAAAATTTAACTTGAAAAACTAATCGTCACCGATTATTTAAAATTCACATATCTCTATCAACATTCAAAACATACAGTAAAGTTAAATTTCTAAGTGATTCGTCATTAACAATTCGACGAACGTGCGTATATCGCCTGTTAGGAATCCTAGATTCTCTGTTAGATGAGACGGTGGCGCCCCGATGAAAATTGATCACGTTTGTGGAATCGTTAGACGAGCGCGCACGCATGTAGGACCGATGTAAGCGGATAATTAATCGATGTATTATTAATGCGATTTTGACAGAGAATCGGACGCAGACGCGTGTAAGTACTCGTTCGTGTATCTTTGGGGCCGTATAAGCTGCGATTCGTGAATATTTTATGAGTAACGCCATTACAGTCTGTTACGGACAATGTGTTAAGCTCAGACCACTAAATCTATGAAATTGCCAAGTGAGTCGCGATCGATAGAACCCGTGCAAGGCTGACACGCGAGAAATACGCTCTCGAATGAGTAATCGGTTACGTTCGAGAGTGACAGTGAGAAGAGGAGGGGGAGGGAATTGGTATAATAAAATTTTATCTATATATCAGGACTAGATTAAATGTCAGTGTGGAGATACTATCCTACCTCTCCTCCTCCCTCCCCCCTCCCGGCTCGTTACTTTCAGCGATGAAAATATGACCTATATTGGGATTTTAACGTCTATCTATTGACGTTGCTAGTTTGCGATATTACGAGGGAGGACGTTTGGTCACTGATATATTTACAGGGAAAGTAATATTTTTCGGTCGTGTAATATGGATGCAACGTTTCGCAATGTTTACCGTGATAACACCACGTATTTCACTGAATGTCGAAATCCGCTTATGAACATTTATTCCGCAGGCAGAGAATTCTCGTTCCAAGATATCGAGCATGCGGCAGAGGTGGCTCCCCCTTGCGTCCGTCACTCGGTCAACTCGGTTGGCTCGATGACATCCGTGTCTCGATGCAACTTTCGATTACAGGGAGTGAAACGCGTTCCGCGAATAGTTTCGACGAGTTGGCTACGAGAAATTCCTTTATCGCAACGTCATTTACGTACTTACTTACAGTGAATTCTCTGTTAAACGGTATATCCTCAATGGAGGTAGGCTTTTGATTGAATAAAAGAATGGATTTGTTGATCCGGCAATATCATATTTATAGGTATGGTCAGTTGCAAAAATATTCGTACACGTTAATATCGAGTACTATCAATAAAATTGTATTTATATGAATCTATTAGGGAACAGAAATATTTACATAATCAGGTTATTTGTGTAATAGAAGTCCATCTAATTTCCTCTATTAAAATTACTATAAAATTACTATTCGTAATTTTTTTTTAATTAATGGAAGTGTACATTCATAGAAAAGAATTTATGAAAGATTTTTAAATTTGCAATAATTATCTGATGTTTTTTTCCGTCATATAGATATACATTAGAAATACATTAGAAATACATTATGTATTTCTAATTATGTTATATTTATATTATAATGTATACATATAGATATAGATTATATAATTATCAATATTATACATTAATAATATAAAGAAATAATAAAAAAATCACAATCTATTATTAAAAATAATTGAAAAATTAGGAATAAACGAATTCTATTGTACTTATTATCTAATTTACTCAAAGTATATAATATTCTGACATTGATGTAATTTTGATTTTTATGTTTTATGTCTAGAATAAATATGTAATAAAGAATTTCAAATAGAAATATAAAAAATTGGATATTAAATTTATTTATTATAAAATATATTGAATAATAAAATGACATTGAATACAAAAAAGATGACAAAATCTTGGATGAATAAATAAATTAAAGTTAAATTTTTGCTTCAAAATGATTTTTTCTTATTATCTTTAAGAAAATTTTAAAGGTATTTTATTAATATTTTTTTTTAAAAATAGTTCTCAATATTAATGAATATTTTTTATAAGCATTTCATGGATAAATATGAGTGAACTTTCAAACTTTTCAACGGTAAGGTAGCAATAAAAATGTTTTGCAGTATATTGAAGTATATAATATATAAATGTCAGAAAATAAAATATTTTTGATTTAGTATAAATCATAAATTTAAATGTTCAAAAAAAAAATAAAAATAAAAATCGATATAAGTTATTATTACAAGGATATTCTCTTTATAACTCTTTATAAATTAATAAAAAAATTTTGTAAAATATAAAATTAAATATAAAATATAATTTAAAATTATTATAAAATATTTATAATAAATATTTATAATTTTGGTAATGTCTAATTTAATAATTTTTTCTAATTTTTTGATAATATTTTCATAATATTTAATTAATATTTGATATTTTTAATTTCTTTTTATTTTGTAAAAATAAAATATATGAATATAAATCTCTTAACAAAATGTGATTAGTGTAATATTACATAATTAAAAAA
>NW_006263576.1:220912-224862 GCF_000469605.1 Apis dorsata
TTTAAAAAAGTCAAATTGTCAAATAAAAAATTATAAATTAAATATTTATAAATTAAATATTTAAAGAAGAATAAATAAATTTTTGTTAATAATATTTTAACGATATGAATAATAACTACATTAGAGTATGTGATATAGACGTTTAATGTATTACCTTTATCGATTGATTTTGTATATCTAGGTTGATAATTTAGAACTGATAATTTATGTCAACATGAACAGGTGATATATATAGCTGCTAAAATTCGAAATAAAATAGGATTATCAGAAATTGCAGAATATTCCACTTGAATCATTTATTAATTATTTATTAAATTATTTATTAATTAATGTAATTATTTATTAAATTATTTCTTTTTTCGAAGTAGAAATAATTTTATTTCAAACAGAATATGAAATTTTTTTATACAATGTAAAATTTTGAAATTTACATTAAACAATATTTCTGTGTAAATTACAACATTCATATATTAAAATAGGTCATCTTATAAAATGAAATTTTAAAATTTACGTTAAACAGTAAATCGAATTCACATATCCAATCAATAAATACTTTACTTTATAATAAACGTTTCTTTCATTTGAAAATAAAAAATATCAAAGAATAAATAAAAAAAATTGAATAAAATGTCACTGGCTAAAGAATTACATCAAGCATAAGAATTCGAAGACTAAAAAGAAATAAATCGACTTACAAAAATAATATATTTGTGTAATAAAAGTCCATTGTACAAAAAAAATTGTATAAATATATTAAAAATTATTGAGCATCATTCACATGTATGTCTGTATTCATCTGTATTCATAAAATTTATTAATTCGTTTTATAAAATATGAATTTATGTTTGTTATACAAAGTTACTTTGTTATTCCAATCAAAATAGATTTTTTGCTTTTTTTTTTTTTGATATAAAAAAATAAAAAAAATATATTTATGATACAATACGAACATTCATTTTGACCATTTAATAACGTAAACAATAAAGTTCGAATATTATTTTATCATAATAATTTTATCACATCTTTTCAAAGTTCCTTCAAAGTTCGATTCAGATATATTCAAATTTTTAACATGAAAAATATATCAATGAAAAAACGAAGAAAAAAAATGGCTCGACCAAAAAAAATTTTCAAATTATTCCTTTCTTGGAAAGGAAATTAATCACATTGCATGAATATTTTCTATGTCATAGAAAAAACGAAGGAGATATTCAGCTATACATCCTGTATATAAATAAATAAATAAATAAATGGAAAAGAATTAACCAAATAAATATATTGCCAAATAAAACGAATCAACGATATGCTAAAGAAACGAGTTTTTCCATTCGATTCCACTCGCTTCGAACGATAGAAAGCAAACGCGAATCGTGGACCACTTGGCAATCGAGGGACAAACCGTTTCTGATGTTCGTTGCAAAAGCCTAAGGGGAGAAAGGTAGGAAGGAGAGGAGATCGAAGAGGAGAAATCGGTGCGGCGGAGATACGAGGTTGAAACTTGATTTGTGGCATCTAAAGCGTGGTGTTGCGAGGATTACTCTCGCAGTTTCTCCCAGCCATTGATTTGACATTTGTTAATGCGTTTCTGATGCCGGATTACACTGCATGTCGCCGCACGATAAGAGTGCTTGCTAATTTATGCGCATAATCGAATGACCCCGTGTCTCCTGTTTTCGAACGCTGTTATCTTCGTTGTAGATGCATATGTATACTTTGGGAAAATATCCATGGTATTCGGGATATGTATCCTGTTGATTTAGAAATTTCGATACAAAGAATGGTTTGTACAAAGAGTTTTGGTCGAAACTTGATTTTTAGATTCATGAAATTTTTATGAATTTTATTTCGATATTTGAGATTTTGAGAAATATTGTAGTTTTTCTATTTTTTTTCTTTTCTTTTCAATGTGAAGATTTTGTTAATTTAAGAAATAAAATTTTAACTAATTTCGATTTAAAATTCTTTCAAATTCAGGTTCATAATAAGATCGCGAGTATGATTATTTTGATTTATAAAAGATTAGATTTTCATGTTTTATTTATTTTGCGTGTGATATTTTAAAAAAAATGTAAAGTTTATTATCAAACTCATGTTTTGAGCTTTGAAATTTTTTAAATTATTTCTTAAGTTTCGAAATAAAATTTTTAATTTATATTAATTTACAATAAAATTATATTTATTTAAATGAAATTTCCATCAATTTTTAATTAAATGAATTTTAGCTGAATATTGAAGTGTTGAGCGTCACTTCGAATTATATACATTATAAACATTTACTATGACTATTTACAAAAACAAAAATATAATACAATAGATGTAATGCATTACATATATATCACTTATTTGTAATTTATAATTTTTGATAATTATCATATCAATTGTTGATAAATTATCATATATTCATATGATATATTTTATTAATAAAATCTTGTAAGAATATTTTTAAATTTAATATTCTGATAAATTTAAAAATAGAAAAAAGATTCTCACCATATTGCAACTTAGAATACAAAACAGGTAGTGGAAAATAACTTTTTTCCAATTTATCGTTTGTTTTCCAAAATTGTATGTTTCGATTTTTCACTATAAATTACAATCATGATAATTTGAATTTACATTGGAACTTCCATTTATATGAATCCATTGGGATACAAACAATTCATATAACTGGGTCATTCATACAATACGAATCCAATGATTTCCCTCACTACTTATAATTTTTCATTTAAATAATCAAAGTTCAAAAAAGTAGATTTAATTATGCATACATATCTCTCATGCCTTGTTTATATTATGATACAATTTAAAAATTATAATTTTAGAAAAAACGAAAAGACAATGCTTTCATAAACTATTTTTTCTTCTCAAGTTCATTATTTTAACTCATCAATCGATGCTGATAGTAAAATAGAGTATATAAATAAATAGATTGGTGAGATACATGATATATTTCTTTTTACACGCGTCAAAGTTATAACTGATTAATCAGTGTTATAAATGATTAATGTTAAGACATCAACCTAATTTCTGAACTTATGTTGACTTCTCAATTAATATATGATGGATTTATATTACATGGCATGATGTGGACATGATTCTAATTTTTATTATTCTTTTTTATCATATATAGTGTAATAAATGAAGCTCACAATATTTATTTACAATATCTAACGATTATTAAAGAATATTGCTAGATATATATTTTTTCTAAGATTATTTTTTAAACAATGGATTAATTTTATAAATACAAAAATAAATATACTTTTTATTGCATCATAAGTAATTATAAATTTTATTCCTATAATAATCTTTGATTTGAAAAATTAATAAATTAAATATCTATTAGAATCATATTATAATTTAAAAAGCGGTAAAACAATTATCCTTATATCAATATTCGAATATATTTAAATTAATATATTTTAAAATATTTACATTTTGAGCAATTCTAAAGGATATTTAAAAATGATCATTCATTTTTATTATGAGATACATATTCTTTTATATTTTTTTTTTAAACAAATCTTTTTTAAGGATTTTTTTTAATTAAATACAATATAAAATATCTCGAATTTTGGATAAATACTACATTCTTTTCCTTTGTTCCCCACATTTTCGAAATAAATTCTGACATTTCGTCTCGGTGGGAATTAAGTTTGAAAATTTGATGAATGAGTGGCCGAAAGAGAGGAAGAACTCTTTCTTCTTAAATTAATATTGCGCGAACTAGGTGTGGATAACGAATACTAAAGAAGCTCGGCCGAATGATTAAGTTATCAAGAGAAACGTGAGTCTGAAACACAACTTGTGTGTAAAGTTGGCTTGGATTTTAGTTTCCAAGTTGGATAATTGTAGAAGAAGTGAACTGGGCCGACCGTTGTTGCGAAAACTGTCTAAAATTTTCTCTTCCAAAAAAAAAAAAAAAGAAAAAACAAAACAAAACAAAAAAA
>NW_006263576.1:225043-230160 GCF_000469605.1 Apis dorsata
GAAACACGAGGGAATGGACTGAAACATGCGGATTAGTTAATACGTAAAATGTTTTCGTTTGCGAAAAGGAAGTCGGTCGATGCACTCGTTCAGACGCACCCTACTTCGTTGCTTGAGAATTCAAGTTGATTGAGCAACCGTTCTTGGTAATCCTTGGGCGAGCGTGATCAGTGTTGGAAAGCTGCTGAATCTCGCAAATATATACCGGGTGGACTACATAACATAGTCAATTAATTTTGTTACTGATTGCAACGATCATTGTTATTAATGAATCCTTGTAAATGATGTTTAATTTATTTTTTTTTTTTTTTTTGATAAATTTTCAATGTTAACTTTTAACTTTTTTATGTATAAACTTATAATTAAAGGATTTATAACAAAGATGATTATAATTCAACTTTTACTAATTATAATGTTCATTGTTGTTAAAAATTTTAAGATAATTTAAATTTTAAATTATTGAAAAATATTTTAAAAAATGGAAGGAAGTTATTTGATCTAATACTTTATGTGATAAGATACAAAATATTTTAAGTACAGTATATCTGTCAAAGAAAGATATATGTAATTTATAAAAATAAATAAAGAAAATATTGTTCATATTAAAAATAATTGATTATGGAATATAAATTTTTTGAAATTAAATTACAAATAACATTTATATCGTAGATTAAATATTTAAAGAAAAATTATAGATTTCAAAATATTTTTTTATTTTCTTGAAGATCGTTGCTAATATACAAAAATTGGAATTATTTTTAGCTTTAGCTAAATCAAATCTTCTTTTAATTTTGCTATTAATTCGAAATTAATATCTATAATTTTACTTACTTAATCTTTTTTTTATTAAAATATTTTTTCAAAGCAATTTTAAGTAAAATTTTTTAAAGATTATCGATAAATATTGAATCAATAATTTAAATACATTTCAAAAAATTATGAAAAATTTATGACTTTGAAGTCTGCTTCGATGCATTCATTTATGTGACAACGTTAGTTAATCCACCCTATATAAGATAATACCGAAAAATATAGTTTGTTAAGGCGCTTTTGTAATACAGGATTACAAACGAGCATTTAGTATTCCCACGCATAGTAGGAATAATCGTTTGCATATATTTAAAGTTATTTTTATATCATAATAAAGTGCTTGTCTTAATTTACAAGCTTTAAGGAATGTAAACGAATAACATGTAAGAATTACCTGATAAATTATGTTCAGATATTCGAGCTCTCTAGAATATAAGTGTTAATAAAAGTTTTTTATTTATGCAAATATTGGAAAAAAAAGATTAGCTCGAATCTGAAAATTATTGGTACAACTTTAACTTTTATTTAAAAGATATAAATACATGCATTCCATTTTAATATTAAAACTATTGACTTATAATGAATATAAATTATTATAATTCAATTTTTTTTTTATTTAGACTTAAAAAAAATAAATAAGTATAGTGTTTATTTATATTTATTTATCATTAATTCTAGACAAAAAAAATATTTGCACGCTCTTAAAAATTGTTAAAATAAAAATATACTTATTTTAATAGTTCTAGTGTTAATAAATTAACAAAAATATCAATATACTATTTAAAATTATACTATTCATATTTATAAGAAGTTTAAAAGTAAAAAAAAATATAAAATATAATATGTAAAAATATATAAAATATTTGAAACATATTCATGAAATAAATTATTCAAATTTCAAGTAATCAATAATAAATATATTTGTTTCTAATAAAAACACATTTCGTCTCAAATGTCATTACATTATTATTTTTTTCATTAAAAATATCAAAAAATTAATAATTCCATCGAAACCTTGATTACCCCATTATTTAACGTCTCAATTATCCGACATCTTTTATTTATTAATATTAATCTTACAATCTTCTTTTGAACTTTTATTTTTTATAATTTTTAATTTTAATTTTTTTTATTTCAAAATTTTAATTCTAGGTTTATTTTTTCGTTAAATTTTTCTTCCTCAATTATTCCAGAGAGTCGATAATTGTTAAATGATATATTAAAATAATAAATTTAATTAATAAAAGATATTATATTCTTTATTTATTCAATTTAATCATCCTACTTTAATATAAAAAAATCTTTTTTTCGTCAGAATAAAAATTCAGTCTAAAAAGGTTAAATTAGAAAAAAGATCTTCCTTCCCAATAGCGGGTTCAATTAAAACGGAATTTTTAACCATGAGGGCACGGGAGATCCAACAGCAAACTAGATTATTTGCTTCCTCTCCTGGGTGGCCGTTTTCCCCGTGTGCATAATGAAAACAAATTGTCCTTGCCTTGAGAATCACGTCTATATATTTCGTAATCTTCTCTCTTTCCGACTTTGGCCGCCTTTTCCTTCGCTTCGCGTGTCGTGTTTGATTTCGTCTGAATTGACGAAATGCGGGGGATGCGGGTAATGAATGCTCTTAATGAGAAAGGAAGACGCGACAAAGAAAAAGGGGGAGATCAAGAAAGGGTTGCGCGTATGATTTTTCACGCATGACGGCCGAGGGGTCGTTAAAAACTTGAAGGGAAGGGGATCACTGGAATAAAATTGGCGAAAACACTTTAACACGCCGAGATTTAATGCTGCTCGGTAAGGGGTTTATCTTTTATGAAGTAGTGTGACGCGTTATTGAAGTATAAACGAAATACAATGAAGGTTTATGCTGAGATGAGATTCGTTTGTATGAATATTGTACGTATTTAATACGTTTATCCCTATGGAGAGTATATAAAGTCTCTGAAAAAACTCTCTCTCAAAAAACTTAGGACAATTTTTAATATTTTTTGTGTTATAGATATTTAATTTTTATTAATTATTGTATTTTTTAATAATTTGTGTTTTTTGCTTATCTTTTTTCAATCACCGTTTTTATATATTTTATTTTTGGATATAATTTTATGAAATATTCAAAATTTTTCTGGATATTTTAAATTCAGATAGTTAAACTTCAAATTTGTGAAAATAATCAAATATTGTATGTATTTAATATAAAAGATTCGTACAACTTGGCGTGTATTGTATAGGTTAGAACAATATTGTACGAAACGTACGAAATCAAAATAACGAAATCGTGGGGCAGAACAAAGCAAGATGGTTGCCAGTGACGAACCCTGAAGCGTTCTGCATTTGCTTTGTCTAGACAAACTTCGCAATGACGGATTAGATCTGCTGTCAAGGATGAAGATAGATATTTAAAAAGATCGTCTGGATGTCAACTTTATCTGTCATTACTACAGAAAATCTGAAATATTTTTTTTCCCCCTTGTATCTGCTGTCTATTTTCAAAAATATGAATATCATTCAACGTCTATCATATATGAATTACATAAAAAATACATAAAAAAAACAATAATATAAATAAGTGTACAACAATATAAAATATTTGTTTTTTTAAAAATTAAGATTATAATTTTGTAATATAATTAACATAATTATTATTAGTTTTTCGTTAATCGAATAAATTGAATTTTATTTTAAATTATTCTCTTTTCCTGTATTGTAAATTTCTTATTATATGATTACACGCTTTGAAAATTATAATAATCATAATCTACAAAGCTAATGATAGATTGATTGTGATTGGTTGTGTAGACAAATTATTTCAAGTATTCAGTACCAGTTCATTATCGATCGTTCTAATTAATAATAGATTTTTTTGCATAAGTAATAATAAATAATAAAATTTTATTATTAAATCAGTCTTATTTATACAAGATATTCCATAATACAATTGATACTGAAAATTTCTATATATATATAAATAAAGAACAAATATAGAATAAATTTTTTCGTATATAAAAATTAATATTTCAGAAAAGAATTTGAGTTTCAATTGCACGACTCCTTGATTATACAGGAAAATAAAGGAATTCCTGTACATGCATGCTCAATCTCGATTTTCTCAAAAATAAAAAGCCATAAAATTTTACATTCTTTTTTTATCATTTTTTAGTATAAAAAATTAGTAAAATAGTATAAATAAAATAGTATAAATAATAAATAAATAATATCAAATAATAACGTAAAATGTAAAATATTCTTTAAATTAAGAACTTCGATTATTTTAGTTACTACACTGTAGTGTTTTCTACGAGAAATAATAATGTGATTGTTTGTTAGACAACAGGAACGTTAATTCGAAGACGAAATAAAATTTATGTGATTCGAACGCCTTGTTATTGGGCCGAGCTTGGCAGAAAAATATTTCGTTAATTACAACGTCATAGCGGCAACACCGCCTTCTTTCCCGTAACGAAGTCAATTTGCGATGTAGTTACAGTAAGACGACAAATCCAATTATTCGTACTGGCTTTTTGCACGGTGGAAGGCATGGTGACTCGTTGCATCTCTTGCAGTTCACATTTCGTATTCAAATTGACTAAATAAATTTCCAATCGATGAGGACAATTCATTTGGTGAAATTGCATCGTCTGATTTGCATTTATGAAACAATATAACAATATACTGTATAACTGTGATATCTGTTGAAAAATTAATGTCATTTATAAACATATAAAATTTATAATATTGTATTTTATTTGTTGTTTTTTATTTATTACATATCTTTTTTTATTACTAATTCTTTACATAGAATGAAAGAAATGTGGCAAGCAAAATTTTTGTAATTTATATATTCTAATAATTTTGTTATAACTTTTTCAATAAAAATGTGACTTTCAACAAATTTAATTAAAAATATTTTAATGAAATACATATAAGTAATATCTATATATTGATTAAAAAAAAATTTTAATTCATTGTATAAAACTCATAACAAAAACAATTTTAATTTATCTATTTAATTTTAATTATGAGATTCATGTATGTATATAAATATAAATTTATTTTCTATAGTATATTTCGTACACATAAAATATTATTTAACAACTAAGTAATAAATATATATATATTTCTTTAAAAATGTTAAATTTTAGTATATTGTATCTTCTTTACAAAAACAATATTTTTTCATTAATAGTAATTAATAAAACATATATATTATACATAACATATATACATATATAAACATTATAAACATTATATATATATATATATATTTATATATATAAACATTATAAACATATATACATAATTAA
>NW_006263576.1:230245-237738 GCF_000469605.1 Apis dorsata
AATTATTTCCATATCTCTAAAAAACTTGGTTTTGAAAATAATATATAATTAATAAAAATAATATAATATATAATAAATAATAATATAATAATAATATATAAATAATAATAATATATAAATAATAATATATAATAAATAATAAAAATAATATAATAATAAATAAAATTTTCAATAGCAATAATTTATAATTAATAATTTAAATTAATTATAGAAGTAAAGAATTAAATTAATTATTTAATTAAAGAAAAAACAAAAAACATCGAGATATTTTGCTGTTATTCTAGAAAAAAGACAAAAATCGATAAATTTTAACATTTTTATCTCTTTTTAATATCTAGTCTCTTCTCTTGTCTATCAACTTTTCGATTATCTCGTGTATACGAGATTCTTCGAAATTCACTCTTTTTTTCAGATAAAAAGCCCAAAAAATTCCTTTCGATCTAGCAACACTTGGTAACACAGCCAGCATGCAATCGAATGCGAGAATATAGTCTGTGTTTGTATATACGTAAGTGACGAAGAGAAATGACCGGCCTGGCCAAACCATAAATCCGCACACGCTGGATTAATCGTGGTATGGAGGTGTTGGCGAAACTCGTTGCCAACTAAACTAAACTAATTTAAACTCGTTCAAAACTACCGCCAAGACTAACTGTGGGTCTAAGATGGCGTGCATATCAATAAGCTGCATTTTCAAGTGCAATTGTCCCGTCATCTTAAGGCCATATATGACGAATAATATTTTTAATATTGATGAATATTGATCGTGTATAAGCTCTTTGGATCCGTTTTCACATGCAATTCGTGAATCGTTTTAAATTTGAAATTGAATTTTTTTTTATTCGTTTTTTTTTTTTAATTTTACATTAGACATTAAATTTGCTTATATTTATTCTATTTGTCACGTGTTATTATTGAACAAAAATAATGAAGTAAATATATTAAAATATTAAACTTGCCATTAATATTTCAAATTTTATTTGGAGAAGATAATTTCTATAAAATTAATATTTGAGATGCAAGAGAAGCTTTAATCCTTTATTTTTTTAAATATACTTTTTTACTTTTCAATTCTTGTTTTTTATAAAAATGTTATTAATTATAATTTTTTTTTTCTTTAGACCTACATTATATATTTATTACTATTTCGGAATTATTAAAATATAAAATACTAATCACAATATAAATGAACAAAATTAAGAATTTTTTCTAAACAATGATAATCATGATTTCTTTTAATCAATTCCAAGTTAAGTTCATCATCATTAAGTAATATATCATAGAAACATTATTATCAACGATATATATAGTGTACGTTATTATATAAGTAATATTATTATATATAAAGTAATATTATTTTCTGAGTTAAAAATAATGATTTTTAAATAATTTGCGATATCTTGAAGAATTCTTCGATTCAAACGTTAATAATTTATTAGATTAGATATCGCAGTGAAAGACAACTTTTGTTCCCTATTAGAAATGGAAAATAGAAATGAATAGGAATATAGAATTTTGTTTCTTCGCGATTCATTTCACTCTATTGTACAAGGAGCGATAGAATTTCAAGTGATATTTAAGGGCACGAGGTGAAAGGCGAAGATCAATTCATTTTTCATAAGATGCATCGTAGTGGCGTTTGCCCCGAAAGGAAAGACTATATTTCATCGTTGAAATAAGGTGATAACAGGAGATCGAAAATGACTGCAGCATGTATTTTTAATGGAGATATATACGCAGAAAAGGGAGATGTAATAGCGTCTACGACGTAGAGATGCCATAATTCAATAGTGCAGAAAAGTCATCCCCATTCTAATACAGGAAACGGTGCGTTTTCCTATGGGACTTTGTTACGTCTCCCCTACGCGAAGAATATTTTTTCCACGATAATACGATGGCATGGGATAGTACGTATATGTTATATATCATGGGGCAACCATGGTTCGTGCCGTGAATTCTCGAACATTTGATTATCTAAACTTGAAGAATATCGCATTTTTTGAATAATTTAACCGAGAATCAATTGTTCTTGATAGAAAATTAATTATCATTTGATTAACCACTTGAAGAGTTTGTAAATTTGAATTATAAGATTCATAAGTTTGTTATAGATATTAGATTATAAATATAGATTATAGATATAATACATATTAGATATAATTTTTATCTGTAATGGTGGATAAATGTAGTTACTTAAGTTAAATTGTTAAATTGCTAACAATTGAAAATAATTCATAATTTTGTATCTAATTGATAGCAAAATAAAGAAAAATTACTTGTATTTTATACAAGATATATTAAAATTGTTGAAATCTATAATTGAATTTCAAAAAGAAAGACAAAATAAGGATTCAAAAAAGGATTTAATATGATTTACTAAGAAATATTCATTCTTCTAATCCTTGTAAAGTTATTTTTATATATATTTTTATTATTTATTACTACAAAAATGTTTTAAAAAATTTTTTTATTAGAATTATATTTAAACACATTTTTTAAAATTTTAACAAATATATAGAAATAAATATATTTTTAAAATATTTTGTTACATATTGGACAAATAAAATTTATTTTTTGAATTCTGCAATATATATGTTTAAATATATAATTAAAAGAAATAGATAATTAATTCAGTACAAAAATGAGAAATTTTAATGCTCACTTAATTCAATATTACAAGTAGCCATTACAATCATCAATCATTTATTTATTCTAGGTAAAAATAACCTAACCTAGAAAATTTAAATTTAAATCTTTATTACGCGATTATTATATTATTAAATTACGCGAAAATTAATATTATTATAAAGTATTTTTTATTTTTATAAAACAGATTCTGAACTTTTTATGCTTTACATATTTCCATTGAGTGCATATGATGTATCCCTCGTGTTTTCGTTAGTTAGAGTGCTTTGAAATTTCATGGCATGTTCATAAACTTTCATCGTATATCCTCATGAGTCATGTTGGGAATCATTATTCTAGAAAATTAGAAAAATTAACAAAAGTCGTTTTATGAATCGTTTAATTATTTATTAATGTTTTTATCCTTGTAATAGAATTTTAACTCTTATTAATTAAAACAGATTATATCTACTAATTAAATTTTTATTATTATGAAAACAGAAGAAAAAGTCAAAATTTAATGTAAGCATTTGAAGTTAGTCGAAATTCACCTTAAGAATTTCAAATGTTATGTTGAGAATCATTATTCTAGAAAATTAGAAAAATTAACAAAAGTCGTTTTATGAATTTTTTAATTATTTATTAATGTTTTTATTCTTGTAATAGAATTTTAACTCTTATTAATACAGATTATATCTACTAATTAAATTTTTATTATTATGAAAACAGAAGAAAAATTCAAAATTTAATGTAAGCATTTTGAAAGTTAGAAGTTAGTCGAAATTCACCTTAAGAATTTCAAATGATATTATAAATATCAATAGTATGCTAACAAATATTATACTTTACAGGATTATATGTAAAGTTTGAAGAAAAAATAAGAAATTGTGATTCTATGTAAGTTTCTGAATCTCTTGAATTCTTGAAGAATAATCTTTATTATTTCCAAAATAAACTTTATGATATTTTTTTTTTTTGCAATTGCACAAAACTTTGCAAATTTTAAATAATAATTATAGACATGTATTATTAAGAAAATTAAAAAATTTTTTTTCAACTGTTTTTGTCAACTGCATCGAATAATATTATGCTTATTTTATAAAATGAAATTTCATTTCATTATCATAAAATTTCATTTTGTCGAAATATATTGCATTAAAAAGTATTAGTTAAAAATATTAGTTTAAAAATTAAGTCAAATTTATTGTAAAAATATTTCGTCTTGATATTCCAAAAACTATAAGTACAGTTGTAGTTTTACTGTATTAGTCTGTCATTCGATTAAAAATTATCGATTGACATAATACTCGTTTTTCATGTGACTTTATTATTCTATTTTTCTTTTTTCATTATGCACTTCTGTCACTTGATTACATATAGAGGTATGGAAAAGTATTATATCAAGATCGATGATCGAACATTCATTTTCAATCGAAGGACGAAAAAAAAGATAATGCAAAAACTTGCAGAAAATAAATCAGAATCTTATCAAAAACTCTCTTCTTGTCGTGAATGGATTAAAAATGTCACTTCAAAATAATATATCTTACTAAAAAAAAATCTTATAATGATAAATTAAATTTAATTTTAAAAAAGATAAAATAATATATTATACAATGATACATGATGACAAAGATATTAGAAAGAAATAATTATTTCAAATATAATTTCTTGATATAAAGAAAATCGATACTTTTTCATAAAACAATTTTTTAAAAAAAAAGAAAATCAGATTCAGAATACGAAAATATATAAGAAATCTTTTCAACATAACAAAATAAATAAAACCATAACATTGCGCTTATTTTTCACATTAAAAAAACAAATCAAATTTGTAAAAAAAGATGTCAAATTGCAATTGATCTTCTTCGATTTATTATTAAAGAAATTTGCGTAATATTGAAAACGCGCCTTTAACTGGAAATACAATTATTTTCAAATTTCGTATTCAGTCCAAGTTTTAAATTTCACGGAAAAGATTCATCGATGTAAAAAGAGCCGGGACGAAAAAAGCTATAAATTGAAGAATTTTCGGCTACGTATGGTCTTATTCGGGCGCTTTTTGGCACACTCAACTATCCATGGATTAAAAGCTTTTTGATGGAGTTACCGAGGCATAAGGGACTGCTGGCAACTTCGCTAGCGCCAAGTTTCGAGTGTTTTGAGCGAAAGGATTTCGGAGGATCGAGCTGTTACCCCCTTTTAATTTCGCAGGCTTCGACGCCTTCATCTAAATCACGGGATAAAGGGGCTCGTGTCGCGTTTCCTTCACGGCTCTTCTCATTTCATTCTGTTTATTTCGTTATAAGGGATATTCCATTTAACTGCATTCCATTAACCGAATTCCATCGTTTATTTTACGAACGATGATAATACTGATTAACGTGGATGGAAAGAGGGTGTTTGTAATTAGTTTTGATAAAATTAGTGCAACGAAATCATCGCGTGCCTATTATTTTTAATTTCGATTAATTTCGATATTAGTGATTGTTGATTAGCTGTGATATAAAATAATTGAATATGAAATTTGTTAATATTTATTGCATTAACATTTAGATTATATATAAAACTTATATAGAATGAAATAATTCGATTAATTAATTCTTTTGTTTTAAGGAAAAAAGCTAAAGTGGAAAAAGATCTCTAATAAAAATAAATAAGATCGTGTGCATTTATTTTAAAGAAAATTGAAACGCAAAATATTGAAACATAAAACAAAGAAAAAATTCAAAAGAATTATTTTTTTAGACTTCATAATTTTAAGTGCATTTAGATAATTTTAAAAACAATTTGTTCTAACATATCATAAATTATCACTTAACCCAATTAAATTCAATAAACTAATTTTCTTTTATTTTTTTTCTCGAGATGATTGGAATCCAGATTATTTTAAAATTATTAATTATATGTCACAATGATAAATCGAATTAAAATCTTAATTCAATTAATAATCGATCAAATTAATTTATCTTAATCAAATTCAAATCTATAGAAAAAAAATAATAAATCGATATTCAATCTTTCGTTTCATTTTATATATATATATATTGCAAACTTATAATGCAATATTCCTTCAAGATTCTCAGAATAAAATAAATCTTTAAAAAAGTCCATGATCAAACTCAATAAAATTTTCATCATTAGTTATCTCTATCAGTATTAATTAATAATTAAATTCTTCTATAAATCCAATCTCACCTATACTATTCTTGAAATTTAAGATCAATCCCAAATTTTAAGAATTCAAGAACAAATTTTTTTCAATTTTCAAAATTCAAATTAAAAACTTTCAAAATTGTCGTACTTTTCTTGTCCTTCTCCCTCTCGAAAGAAAAAAAAAAGAGAGACAGAAAACATTTCCATCCAACAACGTTAAACTTTCCTTTGCTTTTCCAAAGTCTAAGCGTATATACGTTGTAATACATTCTAATTTATTCCCCGTACGAACGGTTACGCCCAACCGGAAGCTTATCCGCGGAAGCCTACAGAAAGTCGTTACCTACGTAAGCTCCTGTATCGTCGAACCTGTTTTAATCGTTTCATGGCCGCTGAATCAACCTTGGGAACAGCCGCAGCGTTTCTTATCCGAGGTTTCTGCGGCGTCCTCGGATGGTTAAGCGGCAAATAACTGTCGCTCGAAGCGGTCTCCCTCCCCCTGGTAAGGACCCAGGGATCGGATACCTAGTGAAAATGGCTCAGTTGTGCCTGTGCACCGGGGTAAACGGCTAACTTTATTCCCAACACGTAAGATTAACTCGACTCCGGGGCCTTGCCGCCTTGCACTTACACCTACACCGCCCTCCTCTCCCTTCCATCTCCCTTAACCTTATTAAGCCTGAAGCCGAGCTAGTATCCTTTCGAGACCGTTCGAGAAATTGGGACGGTGGTGAGTCCGCTTCCGGAGGTTCGTTAAGCTGAAACCACTGCGAAACCACCCTGCAACCACCTCTACAGCTACTATAATCCTCTTCGACGCTCCTTTTTCCACCTTGCCTTGTCTGTCTTTTTCCTTCTTTCTTTTTTCCTTCCCTTTTCCACGCTGCTTTCTCCGCCTCTTTTCTTTCTATCCTCGCCGATTCCATTGACGATTCGGATTAGAGGATGGAGGGGGAGCAATGAAGACTTTTCGAACGACAATGCAAACAGCAGAGGTCTAGTTATTCGTGAAACGATCGGGTAAATTAAATCATCGGAATGTGGGACAGGAAGAAGAGAGAGAAAGAGAGAGAGAGACTGGTCGTGTAAAATGGAAATTTTCTTATGGTCAAGGAACGAAAGGAGAAAGAATTTTTATTCGATGAATGAAGATGTATTTGAAGATAAGAAAATTGGGGGAAAAAAGTGGATTATTGTTGGCTTTCTTCGGGAAGATATTATTTTCTTGTTTTTATGGAAATTCTAGTATATAAAATTGTAGTATATAGAATCACTTGGCAGTGCGATATGCGAGAAGCAATTTTGAGAATGTATAAAGTAAATGTTAAGATTAGATGGTGAATATATCGAAGAACATAGGTAAAGATATATTTTCTTGATATAATAAGATATATTATTTCTGAATGTTTTTGTAATATTCTTGTTTTTTTAAGAGAATCTCAAATTATTTATTTTATATATATATATATATAGAAATTCTTGGGATTTAGACAAATTTCGAATAAATAATATACCTATTTGTTTAAAAATTTTTGGATAATAATTAGGAATTTTTTTAAATAAAACTTATGCGTATTGATGTATATTAATATTTTTTTTATTGTATAAAATAAATTTCTCTATATCTTTTAATTATTATTTATTTTTTTCCAAGATTTTTTAGACAAGAATGTATTAGAAATCTTTCTTGATTATATATATAAATATATATA
>NW_006263576.1:238045-239780 GCF_000469605.1 Apis dorsata
ATTAAAGATTGTTTAAATAAAAAAAATCTTCCAATGTCATTTTATAAAAAAAAAAATACAAAGTTTATTTTTTTCTTGCTTAAAGTTTTCTTCTTAAAGTTTCTTTCTTAAAAGCTTTACAAAGTATCATAGCAACTTCAGCAGCAGTTTTTTTATCGAAAAACAAATAAAATTTCACGAAGTTAGAAATACAAATAAAAGAAAAAAATAAATCAATAATTTTAATAATAAAGTTATTGTCATATAATAGAATGATTTGAAATAATCAATTCTCAATATATAGCAGCGTATTTATTATATATAACTTATATTACAAGAATATTATTTTTTGTACATGTTGTTTTGAATATCATTCATTTATTTAAAAATTTGAAATTGTTAAATTTCAGAATCTTGTTAATAAAAAAGAATGAAATTCATTTGTTTTGTGCTTAAATAAAGATTATGAAATTACAAAGAGAAAAATTAATATTTAATTATTAATAATATTTATCAATTATTAATTAATAATATTAATTAATTAATTATTAATTAAATACAATTAAAATTTTAAACATATTTTTTATATTCTTATACAAAAAATTGGATATAGATATTGCTAGAGATACTAGAGAATTTTATCGATTTATAAATTGAAAGATAAAATATTATTCTAATACATTCTAAATATTATTATTTTATCCGTTAATTCTTCGTTCATTCGTTTATATAAAATATTAATATATTCGTGGAATACTTTTGAAGAAACGTTTTTCAATTCTGGAGACCAAAACAAACACAAAAGATTGATATACAAAAATATCAAATATTAAGATTTACTTGTTAAATTATAAACAATTCATGTGTTTACATCAAACAAATAAATCTCACTCCGGATATTTATATCAGTCACTGAAATCAATCCTCCAAATATATATTTCACGAATATATTAACATTCTATAATATTCGTGAATTCGTTCCTTATTATTTCACAATAATAACAATGATCGTTCGACACTTATCACTTACCATCTCCACAATTAATCATAATCATAACTTTCGACCATCCCTTAATCCTTCGAGCACGATTTCTTTTCGCTAATCGTGAATATCTCGTGTCGCACCATCGTCGTGCATCGAAGCTCGTTCAACCGTGGACATACCGCACACGGATATCACACGCCCATGCCGCGGTTTTCCTTTCACTCGAGCCTTGCAACCCCTCTCACACCCCTTCCCCCTCCGTCAATAAAGTCTCGAACTCGAAAATCGATCGTTATCACGGAGAAGGAATCGCGATAACGCAATTAAGTTCGCAAGTCCGAAGGCGCCTTTCTGCTCTCATACTTGGCATTTAAATAAAATCAATTTGCAGGAGCGTAGGCAAATGTTGACTCAAGGCATTTCAATGTGGCTAACTGCGCGGGCAGGCGGGGCAGGGGGAGGGAGAAGGGAAGAGAGAGGGGGGAGTGCTCTCCTGCCGCGAAATGGAGGGAAATTGTAGGTAGGAACGGCTCTGGCCGGCGTTTCGAGCCATTTGCAAACCAAATTGCCATTATTGATGGTAATAACCATACAGTCGAGACCAGCCTCTCCCCTGGTCTGGTTTTCTTCCCCTGGCGATCCCCCTTTGCGCTCTTCAGATCTATCGCCGGTTCAAATGTTAACAATATTCTTTTCTGTCAA
Organism: Apis dorsata; assembly: GCF_000469605.1. NCBI lineage: Eukaryota > Metazoa > Arthropoda > Insecta > Hymenoptera > Apidae > Apis > Apis dorsata. The sequence goes on from NW_006263576.1 coordinate 239,712, forward strand.
TACTATCTACCCTATACCTCTCCCCCTCCCCCTCTCCCTCCTTCCTCTCCCACCGTTGTTAATTCATTT
>NW_006263576.1:239942-253457 GCF_000469605.1 Apis dorsata
CACTTCCACAATCCGCGCGATTTTTCAGTTTCCATCCGGGTCTTCAGCTGGTTGTATCCGTTGCAACGACGGCTCTCGTTTCAATTTTGCAGTAAATTCGAGGGATGGGTTAATAACGATCATCCACCACGGCCGGCCATTGATCGAGACGTGTGGAACACCACGCGAAACGAGATATTCCGTATTCCTTCTTCCTTGAATCATATCAAGAGGAGAATTGCATAATTTTATTTAATGTTTTTTCATTTTATTATGTTTTTTCATTTGTTCCCGATTTTTGCAACTTATGCGACGCAGAATGTCGAACGAGTGGGAGGAGAAGAAAGAGAGAAGAAGAAAAATGAAATGTAGAATATAATTTTTTCGTTCGATGCTTCGTTCTTCTCGAGAAAATTAGGTTAAGAGAAAACTTTTTAAGCACAAATTAATTTTCGATTAGATATGAATAAGAGAATAAAATTGTTTAAGTCTTTGTTTTTTGAGTAAATTGAAATTTAAGATAAAGTTGTAGGTATAATCGACGATTTTTAGAAAATTAAAATTAATTTTATATTTTTCAACCATTTAATAATAAATTATTCTTTAACGCATTTCAATTCTATAAAATGATTAATTCGTTGTGTTGAAATTGTATTGAGTAAAAACCAAAATTAATATAAATTGGAAAAATATATAAAAAAAAAAAAAAATGATAGAAATATTTATGTCATATGAGAGTTGTATAAGTTTATTAAATGTAGAAGGATTATCGTAAATTTTATACATGTTCTCAAAATACGCGTTATTAATTTATTATATAAATATGAATCGATGATCAAAATATGGCCAATCTGAACAACTGTTGATCTCTGTTTGCGTTAAATACTAAATGTGATTTGTGCTATCAGAAATATAGGTCAAAGAGATGTTTTGATTAAATGAATTGAAAATTGAACATTGAAAAGATATATATATATATAACATATCATGCAAAATTTTTTTTTTGTTAATATTGGAATTATTATATGGAATATTATTATGGAATATTTATAATAATTATAAGTATCTATTTTATATACATAAATGATTGGATTTAAAGTGATGTGAAAATAAATAAATATGTATAATTATATTTCTATTTCGATAAAATATAATATTAATTCTGTCCAAAATATTTTCGTCTTTTCAATAACGATAAAACAAAAAATATGAAATTGTCATTTGTTCTTAAAATACTTTCTTAATTAATAAAATATTTGATTATTAAAAATATAGAAAGACAAAAAAATAGATAATTTCACACACATATATATTATCAGAATTTTTTTTTAATTAAATAATCATATAAAATATTTTAAAAATAAAAAGTTTAAAAAGAAGTATTAAAGAAATAGAAAAATATTCTTTAATTAAAATTGAGATTTTATTTTCACAAAAAATGATTATTCTTTTAAATTTCTACAAAGTATGTTAAACTTTACTTGGAAAGAAATTCAAAGTTGTAAAATTTCAAATAGTGATTCATAATTCATACAAATGGGGTCAAGAAGATTTTAGTTCGAAATAAAATCAATATTGAATCTTCATTTTTGAAAAAAATATATTCAAATCAATCGAATACATGTGCAGTTACTAATAACTTATATTAAAAATTACATTACAAATTATTCCTGTGACATTACTTTATTTCTTTATTGAATAAAATTCTTTTGATATTAATATAAATTATAAATTCTGTGAAAAATTCTAATCCTGCTTAAACAAAATACAAAATGTAATATCAGATGTATCTCGTTTACTGTCAAGACATAAGTATACAACAAACAAAAAGAATTGAATTATTCACAAAGAAAGACGAGGCAGAGTGCTATCTTTATAATAAATAATAGCATTATATTAAGTGCAAAAACAGGCAGAACCATGATTTGTATCTTATTTCAAACCGCACAATCTCTTTGATTCCATTTCATAATTATAGTTCCACGACATAATTATAGAGCATCTTGTATTCCAATATAGTATCTTGAAAAATGAAAAAATTATAGAGAAAATATTTTAATTAAAAAAAATAAAATGATTCAAATAAAATCAATATTTATATTGAAAAATAAGTTTTTTTCTATATTTTAACCATTTCTTTCTGTTATTAGAACAACAATAGTAAGTTATTTTTTAATTTTCAAAATTCACGAAATCGTCTTGTTATTACACTGACAATGAGAACTCCCTAAGTGATGCATCGAAGCTGCATTAAGTTGCTATATAGTAACTTGAAATGCTGAAGCTAATGACATATGTATAACTATACATGCAAGCAGTTAATAGTTTAAAAGCTACTTAACATCGAAGTTTCAGAAAGCATTATATACACGTATACTATAATGGATATGTATACGTTTTTGGTATAAATGGAAGTGTTTCAAACATTTGCTTTTCATAGTTTAATACAAAATTAAGAGAAATTTAGAATCATAAGTTTTTATAAAAATTTTTGGCATCTCTAATGTTGACAAATGTAAAAAGTTAAAAATTATTAAAAAAATAAAGTTTAAAATAAAGTTTATATATGTGTGTAATTATCTTTGAAAATTTTAAAAATACTAAAATTTTTAGATTAATTTTTCTGTAGCAAAAATTGAGAAATGATAAAATAAATTTTTAAACTATCATATTTTGTTTTTCAAGTAATATTATATCATTAATATTGCTTATTTTCTTGATAATATTCAATAAAATATTTTACAATCATTAATTTAAAAAAATTAAAATATTTGAATTTATTTTTTTTTTAAATAAATTTCAGTCAACTTTTTTAAAAATTAACACGTAAAATTATGTATAATATTACAAATGTAAATTTATAAAGTTTCTTTCTCGGATTTATATGCAAAATCAAAATTTTCTGAATATAATTAAAAAAATGGAATAAAAATTTGAATAGAAATTTGTTCTGTTCCTCAAATATCATAATGCTATATTTTGAATATTTTTGTGTCTTTTTACATATCACGTTTTGTAACTTTCTATACGTTCAAATTTTGCATTCAAAAATGTAAAAAAAAGTTTTATATTAATATAATATATAATCTAATTGTTATCATAAATAATCTACAATTAAATAAAAAATAAAAGATTAAAAATAAGTAAAATAAGAAAATAAAAATAAGTAAAATGAAAAATAATTCGTCGCAAAAATTAAATTGTGTTATATCTATCTCTATTTCAAGCAAAGATAGAAAAAAATTATAAAAAAAAATTTCGCACGATTTAAATGCCTTCACAATTCTGTGACAGGACTTTTTTCGCAAGTACACTTGCAATCTATAGTTCTACTCTTTTTTTTCTTTCTTTTTCAGGTAGCACTATACCATTTTTTTCGTGAATCGATTTCTGGAATTGTTCTGTCTATAACAGTGCTTCCCAACCTTTTTCATGGCAGAATCTCTTTCATAATTGCCAAAAAATCTGTAATCTTTTTTTCTTTTGAAATTTCAATACGATAAAGTAAATATAAAATTTAATTTTTATGAATAAATTATAAAATTATAAAATGAAAAAGAAATATTAAAAATTTGATATAATAAATTAAAACGTGATATAATAATACGTAAAATATTTATTTATACATAAAATATATAGTTTATAAGAATTTTTAATTTGATTTTATTCATTAATTTACTTTTTTTAATTAGAATTTTAATTTTATTTTTTATTTAATTTTATAAGAATTTATAATTTGTGATGATTGAATATAAGTAAAAATTGTAGTGGTCATTTAAAAACAACTTTGCGATTTCCTTAGAAATTGCAAATGATAAGTTGAAAATTTACACATATAATATAGAATATATATTTTAAATATTATTATTATTATTTTAATGCTAATTTTTATATTAATAAATTATCTTTCACATATACAAAAGTTCATTATTAAATAGTATTATAAAGAAAATCATTTTTTATCAAGATTTTATCTAATATTTCATACGATAATACTTATATTATATATTACTTATTATTTTTTATATTTAAATAATAGATTAATACTTATTTACAAGTTAGATTATATATTTACATTTATGATATATAAATAATTTTCAATTATAAGTTTTATTTTTCATTTTACGAAATTATTTAAAATAAATATTTCATTATTTATCATAAATACAATCTTATCAATAAAATAACTATTAAAAACTCTTTTAACTTTCTTTTCAAAAAATAATTTTTTATTAAACAAATTTAATTTATAAATTCAGAGAAATCATTTCAATTACATTTAGATAACAGTTTTTATTACGCGTTTATAACATAACATTTTAAAGATAGACAATATAGGAACAAAAGATTACCATGATCAAGCTATAACGCGAAATTTTTGACAATTTGACATTTGCATTAATTATGAGCATCGTTAACGAGCTCGAACGTCATTGTGCCCGTCAATAAAACATTTATCGTTCCCATCCGACTACGATCATAGGTTATTAATTGGCGATTTATTATTAACGATGAATTTATTTCCTAGTAACTCTCTATGCATTAATGCTAATTACACGTAATTGATCGACGCAGGTGTATTAGTTTTAACGTCTGTTCCCTCCCTCGACCATGGTCACCAATTCGAGCGACAACCTCGTGTTTGTTATTTAATCGATAAATCGGCGAATTCATGATCAAAACAGAGTAACAAGAATTTGTTGGATCGTATACTGCCTCGATGAATACGCTCAGTTTACACTTTTACACGAATCAAAATTGAATTTCTAAATGTCACCACTGTAAAATGGAGTTACAATTTCAAATATATAAACCATGATTTTTGATTGTTGTTCTAGTGACCATATTAAAACTACGATTGATTTATAACGTGTAGTTTGAAATTCCACAATGGATGGAAACGTGCAAATGTAATTTAGAATTTTTATATATATATTTTTTTAATATTTATAAATTTTTATTAGACATTGGAATATTTTATAGAATATATTAAAACTTAAAGAAATAATATATATTTTTCCAAAATATTTAATGTTAAATTATTCCAAAAAATAAAATGCTATTTAATAAAGAAATAAATAAATGATATTTATTAAATCCTTAATTGGATTGTCATATTCTATTAAAATACGAACATTCTTCAATAAGAAAATAAATAAAAATTATTCATCATATTAAAAACATAACTCGATTAGAATGAAAATAAAATAGACATGAGATATGTATTAACTCTCCCTTAATTTTGTCTCATTGTCATGTTATTATCAACATAATATATAATATATTAAATAAATAAAAATATCAATAATAAATTTGTTATAAATCATACATCGAATATTAACAAAATTTAATTGAAAAAAAAATTATTAAAAATCAATAATAACTTGTTCTAAATATCGAAAAAAAATATTAAAAAATAATCGTGAATAATTACAAAAGTATTACTATAAAAAGCAAATGAATAAAACCCTCCAAATAGAAAAAGTTCCATCCAAAAAAAAACCATTTTATTGGTTCAATGGAAACGAGTCTTAAAGTGTTTTCTCTTCGACAGATCGGAAACGTGCACGCTCTCTTCGGCATATCCGGTTACCGGCTAAAGAAAGGTTGACACGTGGATACAAAGAAAATGGTTAAAAGCGAGATGAAAAGAGACAGATAGAGAGAAAGAAAGAGAGAGAGAGAGAGGGAGAGAGAGAGAATTGTCCCTCCCGTTCGTATATCGGCGCGATTTCCAAGCGCAAAAAGCTGAAATGGAGTTTGTGTGAAAAGGTAGAAGGGGGATAGGACTGCCGACGATCCATATTTTACGAGAGCAAATAGGAAACGCTTGAGCGAGAAACGTGGAGAACAGCGCGAGGAAAATAAAGGCGATCTCTCTTTCTCTTGATCTCGCAGCAATATGCTGCAATTTTTCGCTTTGCTCTCTCTTTCTTTCTCTTTTACTCGCCTCATATCAATATCTTCTCCATACTCTCAGGGCCCGATTCTCCTCTGATCCTCGCGCTCGTGCTTCTACAACTTTGCTTATCGCGAATAGTAAACTCGCCGCAAAGTTTATATCTTGTTGACTCGAAGATTGAATGAACGAAAAGAGCGACAAAAGACTATACCTCTATAGTATATTTTCTATATTCGAGGAGCCATCTGTCGTTATCTGCTAAGTGTACGTTTCTCGATGAATTTTCTACAATGATATTTTGTACAAGGTGTTGATTATTAATATTTATTTATTGCAAGATTTTTGATGGTGATTTGATTCTAAAAGGAAAAGAAAAGATTGGTATACAAAAACATCAATTTTACTTATCAAGCAATTGAAATTTAAAGACACAGTAGTGTAATGAAGACAGAGCATATTTTTATACATCAATTTTTTTGTTTGTTTTAGACTCTAGAATCGACCAAAGATATATCAATCTATTAATACTATATATATTCTTTATAACTTCCTAATTATATGCAATAAAAAAAAATGTTTGAAATAAATGTTATTCAGTTTGGTAAAAGTAATTCAAATAACAAGAATTAATACTATATTTTATTTAAGAAATCTAGGAGAATTTTTTCCTTATCTTTTAATGTCCTGAAAAAATTTTTTATAATGAAAAATTAATTTCATTTAATTAAAAAAGAAAAAAAAAGAAAACTATCCTTTAAAAAGTATCTTTATTCAAATTCTAAAAAAAAAAAAAATAGTAATAATATTTTATTGATTGTTGATTATGCTGAAGAAGATAAATAGATTTAACTTCATTTTTCTTAAATTATTGAAATTATTCTGTCTCAATATTGATATCTTATCGATTAAAACAATTCATTTCAATTTGAAAATTCATGTTATTTATATGAAACAACATGCATACATATACATGTGTATAATTTTAAATTTATAAAATGACAAAATTGAAAATGAAATTGTACACATATATGTATAATTGTTGTGTATACATGTATTATTATATTATAGTTGAAGAGAGTAAATAAATAAATATAATTGAAGAAGATAAATAATTCAGTAATACGAATTCAGTAATACGAAGTCACATTTAGTATTCTGTCAAAGAGAATGCTTCTGTGGATAGGTTAACCTGCCTGCGAGTTAATTAGTGAAAAGCGTGTGTTTACGGAGCAGAGTAAAATAAAATTAGAAATATTGACTGTAAAATAAAGTGCAAGCAACTCAAATTAAATTTAAATAATTGAACGTTTTAAATTTGCTGGAACTTTTAAATCAATTAAACGACTATTAAAAAAATTAAGCAGAATGAAATCGCGTGCAAGATAATTTTTTTTAAGGATATTTATACAAAATTTTCTAAATTTTTTCTATTAATAACAATGAAATTAAACAAATTGTTAATAATGTATAGACAATAAATTCAAAATATTTTTTAATACTCTCTAATTAATACAGAAATGATAAAAATACTTATTTATAAAGTAAACTTGATAATTTGAAAATTGAGAATTGACAAATTTTATTTTCTTTTTCTAATTTGAAATTACTTTTTAAAAAAAAAGAAAAATTAACAAATTAATTGCAATTATTTAATCAAATTTGTATTATTTATACTATCTATATTATATTATCTATATTATTTTTAAGAAAAGTTCTATTTATTATTATTCAAATTTATACATTCCTCTCAAATATTTATATTTTTAATAAACAACAATTCAACACGATAAAATAAATTTTGCAGATAAAATGTAATAATATTTTGCATTTATGTAATTTACATATCATTTAAAATTATAATTCTTTATTGCATTTTGTATGAAAATAAAGTTTTCTTTAATATGCTCTCTACATAAATATAAAATATAATATTTTCACATTATGTATTAACAATTTTATGAAATGATACAATATTAATATATTTGTAAAAAAGTTTAAGAAGCTCGATGTAATATCTATTGATGCTTATTAATTAATCTATCAGCAAGATAAAATAAAACTATCTTCATCTTCGAACTTAAATTGATCATAACAAATGATTAATCTCTACACATAAACTTTTGTACTTATTTCGACTTCTAGAATCGATTTTACAAATATATATATTCACGAATATAATTAATAACTATTAATATATAAATTAATATATAAAATATAATAAATTTTGTATAATATACAAAACCTTAACCTCGAATAATTATCAATATACCTTAATATAACTACAAACGTTAAAAGTTCAGGATCAAGAATTCGTTTTCATCTGGAACACTCTAACCATACCTCTTATTAATCCAATCTCACAATGGCGAACGAAAGAAGCTTATTCCTTAAAAATATCTTTTCTATCCGATCATGAGATACCGAGCATGCTCGATACAATAGTATCTCTAACTCTAACTTTTCAAGAAATCCAGTTAAAAGATAAAAAAAAAAACATCCGATTTCCTCGTGGAACGAAATAAGCTAAAGTCTATTATAACGATCGGCCCATCGATGCAAAGACAAATTGATCCTTTCAACTTGTCGATTTTCGAGTTCGACATGACGACACGGGAAAGGGAGGAGGAGAAGGAGGATGGAATGATCGATCAACTCGACTATTCATAAAGAGGGGCGCAGAGATGTCAGAAGAATTAACAATCAGAATGCGAAACCACCTGTACCCGACGCTAATCTAGATCCAAGGGCTAAATTGGTGGCCACCGATATATCCTGCCACGCAATCGGCTAGCTCGAGGCAAAAGAGAGAGAGAGAGAGTATTTTGCGCCATCCCTGAGCCATCTAAACGTAATCTAAACCCGGGCATTCGAGTACAGCCGTTAAATCCGCGGTAATCAAACGCGCCTCTGGCTGTGTCGGCCAGCACGGGTGAAACGAATCCGTGCCTTGAGTTTCCACGGCACCAATACTATCATCGACGATTCGAATATAAGCTGGCTGACCTGCTTGCTAAAAGGGGAAAGAGGCAGAGAGAGAGAGAGGGTATTTTGCGCCATCCCTGAGCCATCTAAACGTAATCTAAACCCGGGCATTCGAGTACAGCCGTTAAATCCGCGGTAATCAAACGCGCCTCTGGCTGTGTCGGCCAGCATGGGTGAAACGAATCAGTGACTTGAGTTTCCACGGTACCAATACTATCATCGACGATTCGAATATAACCTGGCTGATCGTCCTGGTAAAAGGGGAAAGAGGCAGAGAGAGAGAGAGAGAGACCTGGAAATCGAATCGGTGGTCTATCTCTCTCTCCCTTATTCCTCCCTCCTTCTCGCCCTCTACCACCACCTCTGATGGCTTTACTCAGCAGGAGATTTTAGATTCGGGGGAAGAGGAAGAAGGGGGGAGGGGGGAATTTGAATGGATTCCAATTCCAAAATTGTCGGAAATTAAGAACAGAGGGAATATCTTAACCGTGGCTTTCCGTTGGAATAATTAGATTTCGTTTTTTTTAATTGATGGACGTTTGAGATCACTTTTTCTCTTTTATTTTAGTCTGCAAAGATTATTTTCTTTTTGTGTCTCTTCTGGATAGAATTGATGAATAATTTGTTTGTTAATAGTTGAGGAAAGTTTGGAAAAAGATTGGATATTTTCTAATCTTGGTGTGTAATTATTGGAATAATTGGAATTGGAATAATTGAATTTTGATATTATTGAAAGATATTTTTTATCTGTATTAAATTAACTTCGAAACAAAAATTAAAGAGAAAAAAAATCTGATAGATTTTCTGAAATAATCGTATGTACATTGTGATAATGAGATTCTTTATGCGAATTCATAATTTTAAATATAATTATAAAAATAGAATTTAATTTAAAATTTATTTCAGTCATAATATTGTAATAAAGTAAACAAAATAAATTGTTGCTTCAATTCTACTTTCTCGATTATTTTGATTAAGAAAAAGAAAAAACATTGAAAAAATATATTTTTTAACACAACTATCTTTTTCAAAAACTATCTTCGATTTTCACCAAAATGACAAGAAAAAATAATTAATTTTCTATTTGTTAATTTAATCAAGAAATCATTTTTTCTTACATTTTTTTATACAAAAATGTGTAAAATATAATACTGATTTTATATCTATTGATTACAAAAAGGAAAAACAAAAAGAAAGAATTACAATTGGCAAATATAATCATAAAAATTAAGCAGAAAGAAATTATTAATATCAATTTTTAATTGTTGATTATAAAAAATTTTGACTAATATTATTTTTAATAAAGTTAAAAATATCAAAACTCTTAAACATTAAAAACTCAATCATCAATTCAACACAATCACAACGTTATTTAATACAAGAAAAACGCGAAACTACACGTCCGACCCGATAATTCCTCCGAGTCACGTTCATCGGATCCGATATCTAGAATTTAACAGTCTTGTATGGCAAACCGGATTTCTATGAGTAACGAAAATAAAGAAAAAAAGTAAACCGCGTCGTCTATTGATGATCGTGCTCCACCGATCATATCGTATATCACAAACTGTCCTCGAAGATCGGCCAACCCCTTTGTCATGCCAAGTAGTTCGTCCCTTCTTGGGAGTCTCTCATATCACCGCTGCAATGTTGCGAACGATAACCATGAATAATCTCTGCCTCGTAGGCGACAGAGATATCACGTTTCGCCTCGATTCATCTCCTGTTCCTGTTTGAACTCTAGGAGGGATCAGTCGAGTGACACTGAAGAACTGTTTCACTCTCCAATGCGCTTCGACCGACGATTGCCTGGAAAATTACCTTACCCCTTCCCCTATCTTCCTTTTTACCACCGCTTCTCTCTTTTATGGAAGAATGGAAAACTTTGGCAGAGTCATTGATTGATGGGGAGGATACCAACGGTGGATGTTGTTTTTTTTTCCCTCATTCTACTTTGTCCAACTTAAATTATAGTAGATTAAGATGAACTACTAAGAGAAATTTTCTATCTTTTAATTACTCGAGCTTGGTAATTTCTTTTTTTTTTTTTTTGAGGGGAAAGTTATTGATCACATGCTGCTATTCTTTCTTTTATTATTTTCTTAATTTAATTTAAATTGATGAGTGAGAAATTTTATTTTTCGATATGCAATATGTGTAAGTTTCTCATAAGAAATTGAAACTGTTTTAAAACGTGTCGCATAATTTTAGAATTTAAATTTTAATTTGAAATTGAAAATACAAAAACATAAACAATTGACGAAATGAAAAACAATATTATATCAATCATTAATGAAATAGATTCATCGATTATATGGAAATGTAAGAGAAAATTGAGTAAAAGAATGACACTTATAAAAAGAAATCGAGAAAATCATTTAAATGATAATTTCATAATAAAGAAAACTTTATATTAAAATATAGAAAATTAAAATATTTCAAGTTTATGTTTTATTTTAAATATAACATTAAATTTTTGATAATATTCTATGGTATGAATAATTATTCTTTATTTTGTTCAAATTCAGCAAATGTAATATCTTTTATTCTTAATATATTAACTGATCAAAGAAATTCTGTCTTTCTTTTTGTAATTGAAAAATATTGTATATAATAAAATAAAGAAATTAATAAAATCTGTGCAACATCATTTCACAGATAATTGCAAATAATTGTTGAAACTTAAAATTATACTTACAAATATGCATTAATGTAAATACACATAGATAAAATAAAAATTTCTATAATCATGATTTCGTATGTTTCCCATGGATATGAAGATTTTACATACTTGTAGTATGTTTACTAAGAAAAGGTAAGACTAAAAGGCAAGAGAGACTTAAGTGAAGTGAATGATCTTTCACTTTGTTCCTGTGGTATTCAGTTTGTTGATATTTGCCAAGTTTATGATCTTTACATAGTAGGAACAGAAGGAATAGACGAGAAGGCGCCTTGATAGTAAGTTTAGAATATTGCTTAACTATGAAGAAAGATATTAACATACAAAAAGATGTAAAACACAATTATAAACAAAACATAGCAAATAAAAATAAGAAAAACAATAAGTGTATTATTTTTTAAAATAGCTGAAATCATTAAAATCAAATTCATGTTTGAATAACATGAATAGATTCTTTAGTACTTATTTATATTTCATTCCATAATTGTGAATTGCTTAAGATTTATATTTATTTTATGCAACAAGCTATTTTTTTCATTAGGAAATTTTATCATTCATCAAATTTTATCATTAGGAAATTTTTATAGAAAGTTTTTATAAAAGATAGATTTGGAGAGAGAAAAAAAAAAAAAAAAGAAAAAAGTATTGTACAGTTCAAATATAATTTGAATTTGTTTATAACATAGAATAATAATTAAAAATAGAAAAAGAAAAAATTAAAAAATATATATATATATAAAATTTTATACATATTCTTGTATTAATATAATACAAATAATATAATTAATAAAAAAAAATTATTTTTAATTAAAATTTGGTTATTTTCAGCGTTCAAGGGGTTAAAAGCTTCTATTTAGAAAAACGGTGTGCGGTTAGCATGGCTTTTATAATCGTTTAATTTTTCGCTATCTGACCGAGACCGAGTCGAAATGCATGAATTTTAAAGAAGTAATAGGATAAAATGGAATTCTCTTTTTAGGAAAAAAAAAAGAAAGAAAAAATTATCAAATGTAAAATTTAACATTTTTATTATTATATCATTTATAAACGATAAATTATCCGATTCAAATGTACAAATTAAATCATACATACAAATATATTTATCATAAAATTTTGAAAAAGCGACACATCAAATTTTATCATTATCAATAATAGCCATAGAATTAATATAGCCATAAAACAAAAAGGAAGAAGAAACGAGAATTAGTTCGATTTCCGAGCATAGGGTAATAAATTTGAAGGTATATCTCGTCAGATATCCCCGATCATTGACAAGTATAGAGCAGTGATACGAGCGGTGGTGCAAAAGCAAAGCGTAGTTGGCCATTTCGACGATTTAGCCCGCTGATTGCAAAATCGGAATCGGCCACCGGCTTCTCTCTTCGATTGGCCCCTTCGTTGTAACGTACGATGGAAATCGGTTCGAAATTGCCGCTTGCCAATCTTCGTCCTCCTACAGCCGGAACGAACCAGAGAAATTGAACGTGTTCGCGTTGACGAATGACTTCTCTGCGTTTGGAAAATTAGTTGCCTCGCTCTTACTTGCGTCACCGGTCTCGCTTTGATGGCCGTACGTGAAATTGGAATACAGTTCAGCGGATAAATCATTTCGAAAATATTGTTATAAAATAGCAAGATTGTATCGATTTTTAGTAAATAAAGAGCTATGAATGTGCGTTTATTTCTTTAAATCTAAGATGGATGGTATTGCCATTGTTGATTGCAAAATTGTAGAATTAATATCGATCTCTGTGAATAGAGTACTATGAATGCGCGTTTATTTTTTTAAATCTAAGATAGATGGTTGTAGAATTGTATCGATCTTTGTAAATAGAGATGTGCTATGAATTTGCTTTATTTTTTTTAAATCTAAAAATAGTCATAGTGGTAATATACAAGTTCTTTTTTGATATTTATTGATATTTATTTATTTTTGATATTATATATATATATATATATATATATATATATA
>NW_006263576.1:253750-263993 GCF_000469605.1 Apis dorsata
ATCAATTAATTTTTTGAGGTGATCCAAATCACTTAAAAGTTGTTATTTTTATTCATTTTATAAATTTTTTTGTAATTATAATAGTACTTTACAATAATGTTAATTTTTTATTTTTAAGAAATTTTTTATATTTTTTTCTGTATATAAATAATTTTGGACAAAGAAATTTGGGCTAGATTTCTAATAAAATCTAAAGATTAGAGAAATTTTTTTTTAATTTTTATTGAAATACGAAATGTTTCATTGAAAAATTTATATTAAATAACAATCCATCCTTTAGATGGATCATTATTTTATCTTTTCTGAAAGGAGATGAAAATGGCATAAAGAATATTCTAATTACATTCTTGCAAAATTAATCCTTTTTATTTTCATTTTGCGTAAAACTTTTAAAAAAATTACGATATTAAAAAAAATATAAGAAAGAAAATATGAGAAATAAACTAAATTTTAATCAGATAAAATAAACTTTAAAAATTGAAACAATTTAATTTGTTATAAAATATCTAATATAATAATAATATATAAATTAATTTAAAAAAAAATAATTGCATAAATAACAATTTTGGTAAACAAATTAAACAAATTGTTAGATATCAAATAGAAACTGCGAAGAATAATAAATGATGGAAATATTTCTTTCTTATCGTTAGTTGAAATGTTCGAGCAAAGACTTATATTCTTAGAAATCTTCTATAGCAACGTAACGGAAGTAGGGAGAACTAAATCTCCGATTTATTTCGCCACCTGCTACTCACACGATTCATTTCCGTGTTTACTTTGGATTATTCGTAATAGAATTTTTCGTCCTTTCTTCTTTCCTTCATATTATAATTCATTATAATTTTAAAACAAAATTTTTAAACAAAAAATTACAAAATCGTTGTATTTTATTTAATAAAGAATTAAAAATTCTCCATAACATTTTTATTTTGCTTTATATTTTATTTATTCCAAAATATTATACATTTTCAAGAAAAATTTCATTTCATTTATCATCTTTACCACATTATATATAATTTATCTAAATATAATTTAATCGCATTCACTCATATATTCTTGTCAAAGGAAAGATTGAAGATCGATACGTGTTCGAATATATCGTGTAAATATTTATTCTTGCTTAATTTCGTCGAAAAACAAATCTCTGCAAAAACAATTTCGAGCACGAATGTTTCCGCAAAGGATTAAACGATAAGTCGAGAATGAACAGGTTGCACGAGATGTGGTAACGCGAATGTCGCGCCCTTACAGCGTGACTGTACCAAACTAGAGGAACAAAACTCGGTGACAATCATGAACGGCCCACTGAATTCGTACACTTATTCAATGCGACCGCTTATGTCCGCTGCGCTTGTTCCGTGTACCATTATCGTATATTCAAGCCGGTATCGAACTTCCTCGACAACTGACCGCGCAATATCTACGATACTCGACCCATTGTTTCTGTGAAATCTTCATCCCGTTCCAGTTTCTCGAAACTTACTGACGAAGTTATCTTTACGAGTGATGCGTTTTTTCAGTGAATACTTTAGATATAACCTCTTAACTTTCGAGAAAAACAAAATTTTAATCTTCTTTCTTCTTCGAATTTTTACGTATTTAGAGTTTTCAGAGTTTGAAATTCTAAGAATCATTGCAGGATAATAATACTAGGATAAAATTTAATGGCATTCAAATTAAAGCTATGGAATAAACGACTAATGTCGTACGTTACAATCTGATATTTATATTGCATATTCATTATAGGAAATGTATTCATTCATTCGAAATTTCTTTCCGTGAAAATACGAAAAAGAAATGAAAATTCTCGTCGTTGTTACGTACGTATCTGTCTACGAATGGTCTTTGGAAAAAGAGAAGAAGAATGATTTCTCTGGGAACGTTAATGTAGATAAGCGGGTGCTCGAGACGAATGTTAAACGTTGGACGAATCGAAATCGATAGAAAACGATAGAAAACGTTGGGTGCCAAAACAGAAGTCTATATACTCATGTCGATCGAGCCATGAGTTTCCATACGTTTACGTATGTAGACATCGTGCATATCTTCTCCCCTGGCCTCGTGTTATCGTAACCGCACAGCTTGCTCTATTCCACGTCTACGAATACCTAGTATCTGTTATGCAAATTTATCGGCGGGCCCGCATAAGTTTAGCATACATTTCTTATTTTCGGATGAAAGACAAAGAAATACGATGGAAAGAAGAATGGACCATTAAATAATAAGATTAACGATATTCAAATGATTCGAAATCAAAATACTCGATAGATATTAGAATTGTATTTTTGTATTTGATCAATCATTTTTCGATATTCTTGAAACGTCATGTTAAATCAATATTTTATCAATTTTATGTTGAAAATTTGATATCGCGAAAATATATGATGATATACTTTGATATCTATTTCTATAATGTCTACTTTTTTAAATAATAAGTTAAACATAATACTACATCTATTTCGTTTTACTTAATTGTAGATATTTATCTTTTCACTTTCTCGTGCTATGCCTAAGTCAATAAAGTTGCTGGAGAAATTGCAAAATTGTTTTTGATTCAATATAGTATCGATCAATAGAATCAATAGAATCGATTGATTCAATATAGTCGCTATCGCTTTAAAAAAAGTATATCGAGAAATGATATTAAATAACTGAAACTTTATCTATTATTGAATACTTTGATATTAAATCATTTGAATATCGTTAATAATATCGATATCTATTTATTATAAAGACTTAAATACTTATTCGATACTTCATTTTTAAATTGCAATCAAAAACCGGATATCATTAGCTTGATACTATAAAGCGAGATAAATTACAAGAAACGAAATAAATGCAGTATAATAGTAGTTTAGTTGTTACATGAAATGAAAATATCGAGTAAATATTGGAATTCTTGTATCAAACAAAGATCGATATTTGAATACCTATCGGAATTCTTAATTCAATAATACAATATTGATTTGGTATTAAGAAATATTACTATCGAAAAATGATACCAATATTTAAAACTCTGAACACTTTGATACTTAAATTTATATAGTATTGATCTTACACTGATTACATCAACTTTATAATTTGTAATGTATGCAGAGTGCTAATATAATCGAGATACCTTTATTGTACAATTATAAATAACTTAAATTTTAGATAAAATGAATCTATTTCTATTATAACGTTATTCTATTTCTATCATTACATTCTATCTTCGTCTTGTTTCATCTAATGCAAATTTAAATTCCTTATAATTCAATAAGTAAGCCTTAATCGATAATTTCATATATCAATTTTTATATTTGTTTTGGCTTGTAAAATTAATTTTTCAAAAATGTTATGCGAATATATTAACATTCTGAAGATTGTCATTGTGATGAGAATTTATTTTGTATAAAAAAAATGTATAAATTAAAAAAAAAATAATAAAATGTATATTTAATATTTTTTTAAAGTAGAGGGTTTGTCTTAAAGCTTCTTAATTCTCCTTACACAGAAATCTTTCATTATCTAAATAGGGTATATATTTTTGTTAATACATCGTAAAATAATTGGAAATATTAAATTAGTTGAAAAATTTGTTTCATTTTTATCGGTAATTAACATTAATTACCGCTTTATATGTTTTGTTGTAATAAATGTATAGAACTTAAAAAATCATATTTCACACGTTGCGTGTGAAGCAATGTTGAAATTTTAAAATTAACGTTTATCATCTGTAACAGAGGATTAAAAATGGAAAATGAAAAAAAATATTTCCGCTACATTATGTTATATTATCATGGAAATATGAACTCTGTATAAAACTGGAAAATGTACGTGCCGTACATGATGAAAATATTGTAAATGATTATACGTGCCAATTATTTACAAAAATTTTTCGGGAGAATTTTTTTGTTGAAAATAATTCACGTTCTGTTAGATCAAGCATAATGAATGATTATCAAATAATAATTTTGGTCGAAAATAATTCACACTAACTCGAATAATTTATACAAATTAAACTATAAATCTTTTTAAAAAATCTTTTAACCAAATCCATATAAAATTTATATTAACCTTTTTTCTAAATATTTATTATAGCCTAAGTATATTAATATAGCCTAAAAATAAATATTTCAATAAATCTCACAATTTTTTACATAATATAAATATATAAAAATTTGCAATACATTTGAATGATTTCATTTCTTATTATATTATTATATTATATTAATATTTTTTACTACATTATTATGTTATATTTCATTATTTAATGTAAATTGATCTTTTATTTGTTACAGGTAAGTCTCAACATTTTTATGTTCTTTTACGTGAAAGGAAACAAACAGTAAGTAAATATGAATTTATTTATTTATAATAGATTTTTTGTTTCTATAAAATCTTATTAGAATAACTAATATTGCATTTATAAATGTAAAAAAAATAATTATTTATAAATATTTATTGTAATATTATTTAATATTATCGTTATATATTTAAAAACATATATATTTAGAAAATTTTCATTTATTTATTTATAATTAAATAAAGTAGTAATGAGAAAGAAGCTGTTGTCTGATAATAAAAAAACTAGCAATTGTAAATCTTAAATAAATGCTGAGAATCTAAACCAAGCACTTATGAAGTATATAGTGAAATTAAAAAGAACAATGAATAGAAAAAGAGAGATTGAATCAAAATAAATATTATATATATTGATGACTATTATATATATATTAAGAAAAATCATTCTTATTGATGATAATGACTATCATTAACAAAATATTAAAGACATATGCCATTTAATCTGACATAATTTTTTAGACAAATTATCACACATTTTCACAATAATATATAACAATTACTAAAATTCTAAAATACTAAAATACAACATTGTCGACATAACAGATATTAAAAATTATCAATGCTTCGACAGCAAACGTGTTGAAGAGAAATGTCTATATTTCGTTTGTATTTGAGTGTACAATGATTTACAATGATGTACAATTTATCAATCCTCGTCGATTCATTGTCAAAGTATTATAGTATATATTAAATCGATATAATGCTTTGTCAATGTGAATATCATTCAATTAAAACGATATCTTCTTTGAATGTCAGTCAATCTAAGTCATCTCAGGTCGTTCCTCTCAGAACAAAGATACATGGAATGAAGCAAATTTGGCATGCATGTAATTCCAACGAAACATTGTATACGCATGTAAGTACGAGTTCATTAAAACTGGTGCACTTAATTTACATGGCGACAAAGAAGAAGAAACAAACGTAGGTCGCATCAAATGGTACACATATCCTCGAGTTGTTCTCTCTTTTCTTTTTTTTTTTCCTTCATTTTTCTTTGCCTTTGCCTATCTCCTCTCCCTGTCACTCACTTCATAAGAGAGGACGAGGAAACATCGCGAGAAGAAAAAAGGGCCGAGTTGAGAGTCTCATTTGCAGTTTTGTTTATTATGCGGTCTCCACGAGAGAGTGGTTTGTAACGGGTCAACGATGCGTTCAAACACAAAGTCCGGGAGGGGATGGAGTAGAGCGGAGAGAGGTTCGAATGGAAAATACAAACTCGCATCTCCTTCTACTATTTTCACGGGCCTTTGTTCACGGATAATTTTGAGAGTGGACATTTGAAAAGAGCATACACGAAACCAAGCTATTAGCTAGATATGTTTGTTGTAGACATTTTCATCGTAACCGGGGAAACAATGGACAATGGGGGGAGGAAAAAATTTTGTTCCCGGGTTAACGATGTTTCACGTTCGTTTAGTTCAAAACAAAGTAAATAATGCGTGCAAAAATAACGCAAAATATACAGTTACATAAATATTCGCCATCATTCAATTTATGGTTGATATAATATCGCTCAAATTGTTTATTTTGCAATGGAAAAGGGTTATTTAAATATCGTTATATGGAAATGTAAACAGTTTATTGAATTTATAAATATATAAACAATTTTATTACGGAAATAGTGTTCATTCGGTGAAAGAGGATTTTAATGAATCCGTGTAACTTGTTAATATTCGAATATGATAAATATGAACAGTTTGTTTATAAAATATAATAAAAAAATGTATAAGTTTAATCTTTTTCGTTTGATAATTATATCTAATAGCGTTTTTGTTACATTTTGTTTAAAAAAGAATAGAATTTTTTATATATTATTATATGTAACAAAACAATTTTGAACAATTATTTCTTATAAAAAATAATAAATTTAGAAATAGGATATTCGAATATGTGAATAATTTGAATGATTATATTTCTCATTGATATGAAAAAATTTATTACAAAATAAAGAAAAATTTCAATTAGCTATAATATTTTTTTTATTTCTTGAATTTCATTTAGAATCATTAATTTACTTGATATTTATGATTCATATTATTATCTTAAAGATTCCATATATTATTGTATACTTTCTTTTTTTTGTCGTTAAATTAAAAAAAAAATATTCGAGTGTTTAATAATTTTTAATAATTCTTTAAAAATTTTTAATGATTCTTTATAAATATTTTTTTTATGACTGTAAGAATAATTTATTTGTTAGTTTTAAAATAAAAAAATTATTATAGATACATATGTATGGGATATACATATGTATATCCTTTTTAATTACATAATTTTTATAATGTTTAATTATGTTAAAATTTATTTTTAAATGTCAAATAATTGAGAAATATTTATAAATTTACTGGTTATAATGAAGAAATATATCATTGTTCTATAATATAAAAAACGATATAAAATAACATCTATTACAGTTATTTAAAATTACTTCAGATTTTCTTTTAACAATTTTTAAGTTTCATCAACTTATAAAATTTAAAAACTATATTTTTTTACTCTCAGATTTTTTTTTCTAATGTTTAAATTTTCTTTGATTATAAAACTTAAATGTTTATTTTTCTTAATAGAAAAAATTCAGCTTGAAAAATGCAATTCATATATAAATATCATGTTGCTTATGATACAATATAAAATATGAATCAATATTTACATTATAAAATATGAGTCGTTTGCAATTTGTAAATAATTTTTCCATAACAAATGATAAATACTTATTTATATAAAATATTTATTTGTAGAAATCTCCATTATTCAAACTAATAGAAAGACAATATTGTTCGAATAAAAAATATTCGATATTAAAAAACAGATTCTTCATAAATGAATTATTTTATATTTTGAGTAAATTGGGATAATGATGTAAAAAATAATTTTTAAATTAATTTTAAATTATAAAAATTAAAGATTCTTTATTTTTTAATCGTACAAATTGCACAAATATTTTGTGCAATTAACATGTAAAGGAACGTATATTTTTCAAATAATTTTCAATTTTATCCTTCTGTTTTTTTGCTAATGATTAAAGATTTTCAATATTATTTTATATTACATTTTGCTTTTTTAATTTCTTATTTCCGATTTCATCAATAATTAACACTAAATACGTTTACGTTTCAATATTATTATATTTATACTGTGTGAATATGTCCAACATGCTCAATTTTAAATTAAATTCTATTTCCATTATTGTGATAAGGAAATATATTTGTTCACATTATTGCAAATATACGACGGATAATGCATATCTAATTCAAATAATAGAATATTCGATTAGAACGTTTGATCACTAGGATATTCGGGTAATGGAGGATCCTGTATTCATAAATTTCTTATCCATCGTAAATTTGAAAAGATTCCATTTCTAAATGTACAATTTCAGCTCGTGCAATTGACCGACGAAAATAAAAACGAATAATGAGATCTTTGGGTCTATGAAAAATCCTCATTGAAAAATCTCATTTGCAAGATATACGTACGGAGAAAACACATCGTGCATTTACTATCGCATGACTGCGACTCATAAATCGGTTCAATGATTAAAGCGTGCCGGTACGTACGCAAATCTACTGATAATCGATCGATCGAAACGACACGAAAAGTTTTCCTGACGAATAACCAAATTTATCGTGATGCATTTTGGCGTGCGTGTTTCTTTCAATTGAATTTCCCTAATAAAGCAAGGAGAAGAGGATGAACGAGGAGAAAAATTACATGCAAAGTAACACAGTTGATTGATTTATTTTTTTTTACAGTAATTCGATATAATAGAGAGTAAGTTAAGTATTATCCATATTGATTATTTTTGTTTATATTTGTCGTGATTCGTTTATTCTAAATTTATTCTAAATTTTTATTTCTATTCTTTATTATGAATTTACATAACTTTAATCTTTTGTGAAATATTTTATGACACATATAGGACATTTTCTATAATATTTTCCAAATATGAATTAAAGATATGAATTCATAAGAATGAAGAAAAATATGTATTTTTTAATTTTATTTTATTTAAATATAACTTTGATAACGTTTGTAACAATTGTCTAAATTGAAATGTATGTTTATTTCATATAATAAAGTGTATGGCTTCAACTTTTTTAATTTAGGATGTTCAACTTTAGCATTTTGGAATATTTGAGGAATGTAAAATTCTAATATTTTTTTGGTGTTTCTATCTAAGTTAAATTAATTACACTCATTCTGGATCTCTGTTCGTACATATTTTTTAAGTTTATTTATAAAAGATATGAGATGTAAAATTTCAAATATTATAATGTATATTTTAAAAAAAGGATATTTTAATTAAGAAAAACAGTCAATGTTTAAGATGAGCATTGTTTAAAATGAGCAAGGATTAAGATATATCAAATAATCAAATATTTAAAAATAATTAAAAATGTAGAAATTATCTTTTTAAATAATTACTAAGTCAAAAATTCAAATTTTAATATTATTATTTTAGATTTTAAAATTTTAAAATAAACATCGAAATTTTTGAAGTGAAAAATTCTTTTTAATTCATAAACTAGAGGAAAAATAAAGTTTTATGAAATTTTAATTGTTTGATCCTTTAACCAGATTTAAAGTTAAATCTTTTTTTAATAAAAAAAAATTGTTTTTTTCAATATGCTACCATTGCTATAATTATTTAAATTTTATTATTATATTTTATTATTATATGAGTGTATACATCTATATATTCATGTTTATCAATTAATTAATGAATTTGTATGAGTTTTTTAAATATATTTTTATTAAGATTAGAAATAATCACATTTTAAAAACATTTTATTCGTTAAAATATTGAAATTATATTAGGAACATTAAAAAGAATGAATGAATCAATTAAATTGTTCAAACATATTATTAATCAAATATTTTTTATAGATGTATAAAATTATTATATTTATAATTAATAAAATTCACTCAAAATTATTGATTACATAACAGAATTTTTAAACTTCCTTCAAATATAAAATTATTACGTTTCAATAAATTTTTACATTTACTTAAAATATACTGAAATTTTCTATATATGTCCAATATGATACAAAAATGATGAATATTTATTTCACAGTATGACAAGTGACTATGGCGAAACATGGACCAAATTAGATACCTTTGTTCTATATATCTTTAATATTCACCTAGATATTGCAGCAAATTAAATTATAGTATATTTAATATATACTATACAATAAATTTAGGGAATATCTCTTGGAACTTTCGTAACCAATTTCAGTCTTTACAACTCTCGTCCACTAAGGTACTTACATGAGAGTGACATCCGCCACAGGGTGGGTCACAAGGAGTCAAAAGGGCCCCAGGTGCTTTCGTGGTTAATGGGTCCGTTAATTGCTGTGACACGACCTCAGGTTTATGATGTGCCAATAGCTAAGGGAGACTGGGTGTTGGAGGCGCACGTGCTTGCCAAATGTTCGGTAATCCGTGACTTCCAAGGGCCTAATTACAGAGATAATGACTCTTCGTTAATATTCCTGGAAAGAAATCGATTGCTAATGTGAAATCGAGTTTTTATCATTTTTTTCGAAAATTAAACAATTTAATTTAATTTAATCTTCCTCTTTTCATTTCTCTTTTCATACCTAAGAATCTCGAATAAGAAAGAAAATATTTAATTAGGAAATTTCATTTTTATTTTTGAAAACAAGTGATATGGACGAGATAATACTTTTAAATTGAAAATTTTTATTTATGTCCATATATTAATAATATTTAGTATTATTATTGTTTTGTTATAAAATTATACAATATCATTTTTATGTAATAAAATAATAATAATAACATATATAAATATATAAATATATATTATATATATATAAGAAATAAGAAAAAACAATATATTTATTCAAATTGAGAATTAAATCTCATTATT
>NW_006263576.1:264413-267885 GCF_000469605.1 Apis dorsata
CATTAAAACAATCTTAAAAACATCGTAATAATTTTCTAAAGTGGAAAAAATAAAAAAAAAATGATACATAGAAAATTAGAAAAAAACTTTTTGATTTCACAAGAATATTTAAACTGTTATAAATAAAAATTTGAAGTTTCGTGTCATTTTTTTTCTTTTTGTTACAAACGTATCTTTGTGTAAAATCATAGATATCATTTCAATATTGATTTTATTGGAGATTACAATTTATCATCTTTTCCTCTATTCATCTGTACAAACTTGATCGTTTAAACATTTCAACAATTATAATCTTTAATTATTATCTTTAAAATTGTGATTAATATATCGATTGTTGTCTTAACAATACATGTATCATGGAATGAGCGAATATACAAAATCATGTAATATTAAAGATATATATCTCGTGACAGGTAACACAAAATCGATCGTGTGCTGTGAAGCTAATTGGAGTAATGCTATTCGATTATGGGTGTTTAAATAAATTTTAATGAAGGTATTTAGTGGAGCATGTTAAGTAATTACAATTTGAAATTTAATACGAAAGGTACGTGTATATATGTATTGTACAAAACGTTATGAACGCGTATAATTTTATTTACCATTGAAATAAAATTACAGGGGATGTAACGATATAAATGAAATTGAAGAAATAGAATTCACTATATTTTATTTCGCGAGATGCGTTCGTTTTTCTGACATTTATTATATCTGTGACTGACTGCTTCGTTGCTCGTTTATTCTTCTCATTTTGTACGTACAATCGATCCAAAAATATAAGGCTACATTGGATATTCGGTATCTTAAGCGAAGCACGTATTCTGGTATAATGCATAAAAATGAAATAAGACATGAAATATATGTATGAGAAAAAGCTATTCCTTCATTCCGTAATTATATATATGGAAAATTTGATCGAGGCATGATGAAATAACATATTTAAAAATTTATATGAAAAATGTAGTACATAGTGATATTTTATAAATTATAATGTTGTGATGAGTTATATAGGAAGCAATTTTTTTTATTAATGAAATATCCAAACAGATGAAATCAAAATTCCTTAAAATTTCATTAATTTCTTTTATTAAAATAACTTCATAAAGATACAAGATAGATTAATTAAATTTTTAAACTATAAAATATAAAATTTTAATGTTTTATTATCCTGTTGTAAAAAAATATTTTCAAACGGAATCGTATAAATGAAACATAAAAAAATGATAAAAGTTCGAAAATTTTATAAGTTTAAAAAATGATTGAAAATCAGATTATTCAAAATGAATGAATTTCCTTTTGTGATTAATTGTACTTCATACGATTCAATTGTACTATACTTCATTTTTTGAATTACCCAGAATACAATAGAATCTCCCAAATTTTGAAGGTTAGTAAAAAAAGTAGTGTGAACTTTTAAAAAAATATTAGAACAAAAAAATGAAATATTATTGCGAGATATAATTTTAAAAAACGTACAGAACGATGGCAGATGTTCGACAAAATAAAGAAAAGTTGAGCGGATTCACTGTAGCACGTCTGCGACACCCAGTGCTTCCTGTCTCGAGGAGCAATCTTTTCGAGATAGCGGCGCAAACGCGTGGAGTCACGTGCGTGCGTGCAAAACCGGGTTCATTAAAATTTACGACACTTAATTTTAAAGTTGCTACCTCTGTGGTGCTAATTATTGTTGCCCGCATACTGTCAGGAATTTTCGTTACTGATAACATTTTGTTGTGAAAAGATTATATATGAAAGCTGTTCTGCATTGCTTCGATTATTTAAATTATTTCTTTTTATATATATGTTTTTTTATCATGACTGAAGTATATATAAGTCGAAAGAAATAGTAAAGATGAGTATAAATTCTTTATAGAAATTATAATTGAAATTATAAATTTGGATTTTAATTGCTAAAATTGAAGATTTTTTTTTTGCTGAAAATTGAATTCTTAGTAGAAATAATAAAATATAACTTTCATTACTTTATTAATTTTATAAAATTAAAAAAAAAATATTATATTTTCGTATCGTAATCTAATTTTGATTATCATAAAATTTATAAAAAAGAATAAGAGTTTTAATATTTATAATATATTTTTTTATTTGATAATTTTATTCAAACTTTTTTTGATATTTTCAAAATAATTTTTTCTATATGATATTTGTTTTTTTAAATATAATAAATAAATATTAATATAAAGAATTGTGTACACAGATTTACTCTTTATTGATTAAAACATTAATTGCATATATTATTGCTAATTGTATATATAATAACAAACTTTCTTCATACTAAGATAGACAGATGAATGACATTTTGTTGCATATATTTATTTTCTATTTTATTTTTATCTTGCATATATTTATTTTCAATTAAAAAAAGAAAGAAAAACATAACTCGACAACATTATACGTGCAGTACATCTAAGAATTTTTTTTTGAATTTGAACATTTATTTGATTACTCGATAGACTAAATTTTTATTATATTTTATTATATTTTTATATTTCAGATATTTTTAAAAAAGAATATTATTTTATTTCTAAATCATTACAAGTGTCAAAAAAGAACCAAATACAAAAATCGTTAAATGAAACATATATATAAGTGCATGCAGTAACGTCTCCTTATTCAATGTTATCATTTTATTTTATTGCACGTAACTTTCCTCTCTTTCTCTTCCTCCTCTTCCTGCCTATCTAACTATTTCTTTTTTCCTATCTTACTCATTTTTCTATTATCACTCTATTTTTTCCCGGCTAACTAGATATTATATTATTTTATTTTCCACGATTCTTCTTTTTCTTCTCCTTTTCCAACGTCTTTGTCCATCAAATTGGCACACGTGCATCTTCCAAGTTGAAAGTTGGCACGTTCTGAAAGAGCGTCGCGAATATCAGGAAGCGCAATTGTTCTAACGCGAGCTCGTTGCGAAGTTTCATTTATGATTCGAAGAAATACGAGGAAGCAAGCATTCGTTCTTCGACTAAAATGTCACGTAGACTATGTATATAGTTCTTTAACTATATTTGTATAGTTAACTTGCCTTGAAGTGAGACAGATAAACTTGAACTCATTAACTTGAACTTATATTATATTGATGTAATAATTCATCAATTCACGATAAAATTTACAATACAGCGCAAATTCTAGAATGTTTAGAAAAATTTATACGAAAAATATATTAAATATATTTTTTAAAATTTTAATTTAAAAATAAAATGTTTATAATCAATGGAATTTGATATTGATCATAAATGAAAGACAAATTTTACTTTATTACAATAAATAAGCATTGTTATTCCTATCATATAATTATTATTTTTTTACATGTATATAAAATAAAAAATAAATGAGAAATTTCAGAAGATCAGTTTTTCGTTCGTCGCGGATGAATTCACACGATCGAAATGA
This sequence comes from Apis dorsata, assembly GCF_000469605.1. Classification (NCBI taxonomy): domain Eukaryota; kingdom Metazoa; phylum Arthropoda; class Insecta; order Hymenoptera; family Apidae; genus Apis; species Apis dorsata. Next base: position 267,828 of record NW_006263576.1, read on the forward strand.
TTGTTTCCTTTGAGAGAGAGAGAGAGAGAGAGAGAGAGAGAGAGAGAGAGAGAGAGAG
>NW_006263576.1:268112-275123 GCF_000469605.1 Apis dorsata
GTGCGCAAAGAAGAAAGAAAAAAAAAGAAAAAGAAGAGATAAAGAAGAAAAACAGCACGATGATATAGTTTCAACTGAATGCACCAGACATATAACACGACGCGTCGATGACACTTGGTCTAGGTGCGATGCACATCTCTGACACGTGGAGTGCACATACTATATGCAGCATGAAAGCTCACTCACGTCTGAGATTTTAATTCACGGAAGGACCAGCCTGTACGTGATAGTGGTACGTTGAAAAAACTTTCATGTCAGTGACGTGTGCTATCGTCCCATCAAGATTTAATATCATGCAACTATACCCGGATATTTTTAGTTCTTCTTTTATTAGAAAATAATCGCCTAGAAAAATAATCGTGTTAAAAAAAGAAAAAAAAAACGCAGATACTTATTTGCATACTTAACGAGCATCCTTTTGCTTTCATCAATTTTTTCGAAAAATTTTTCATTAGAATACTAAGGATAGATATAAAAGATAGATATTAAAATATAAAATTTCGATATTGACAAACAGAGGAAATATCACACACATCCTGTACACGATAGTAATTGACTTTTCGAAACCACAATCTACCACACGAAATATTTCATACGATCAAGGTGCAGCTAGTTAGAAAGGGTGGCCGACTGTGGGTGGCTGGAAGGAAGGAAATCGGATTCAAACCGTTATTGCTCCTTTGAATCGAAATACCAACGGTGTGATCGTTCTCTCTCTCTCTCTCTCTCTCTCTCTCCCCATACACCGTACACCTTCTTTTTTATTTTCTGACTTTTCGCCCCCTTTTCTTGCCCGTATCTTCTCCTCTTACTTCCAACCTTCGTCTGTAAATCTAGGAACGAATGCGTCTCTGTCCGGATTACAAATCGAAAGCGGTTTAGCTACTCGTCTTTCATAAAGAGCAACCAACATATACACGCACTAGGACGCACTCTTGCCTCGATCTCTGTATTCCTAGCTTTCCTCCCTTTCCACTTTGTTTTCCTTCCACCTGTATTTTCTTCTTCGCCCTCTTTCTTCTCTCTGTCTCTCTTTCTCTCTCTCTCTCTCTCTTGTTCGGTGCACTTTTACATGCTGGAAGCAACCATGGCTCGATTATATGAGAGAAATAAATCGAGTTCTACGTGAAAGGACTTGACGATTCAGAAGGAATTCCACGGCTAACCACGCGACTCGTGAAGAGAAGTTGGAGGAATGTTAAGTGGGTCCTTGCTAGTGACGAATATTTTCCCACTTATTTATATTCTCGCGTTCGTTCCTGGTTGTTGCACCGGTGTTCGACGCGAGAAGTGATGATTTCTTTGCGGGAAATGGAAAAAGTGGTTTGTTTCGAACCAGTACAATCTCGTTCATAAGTCTATAGACGTTTTGCTTTATTAATAGATAAATATTTTTTTTAAATTTGTTTTTCTTAATATTGCGATTGTAAATTTCCGTGGATTCTTTTTTACATAATTGGAAAAAATAAAAGTATTTATAGGGTAATAAATTAATTTTTTTTTTAATGCATATAGAACTAAAAAATGTGTAATAGAATATTTATCAATTATATAACGTGTTATTGTTTGGGATTTCTATATTAAAGGATTGAAGTAGATTTATATTAATTTAAAACATAATACTTATTTACAGGCAGTTAATTTTAATTTTAATACAGGCAGTATATTGTTAAGAAAAATTTATGGATGAAAATATATTTGACGCATTTATCTTTAGACACAATTATCTATGGAATTATATTATTTAAAAAAAATATTTTAAATACAGGTATAACCAATAAATGATATCACGTTATATTTTAAGTTATAATTTAAAGTTAATGTAATATCAGAAAATATAATGTTTTTCTTTTTAAATGTCAAATTATAAATATAAATTTCTCAAAATATTTCGTAACTACATTATCATAATTCTTAATTTTTTCGAAATAAAAATATTATAAAACATATTATAAAAATATATTTTTACAAAAACAATATTATAAAAATTAATTTTACACTTTTAAATAGATATATTTTTTGGGATATCAATCGATATATACGATTTAATATTCTTATAGGATATTTGTTATTTAAAAATTGAAAATATTGATATAATGAAAGTATAATGTAAAAGTTTTTTACAATAATTTATTTATTTCATTTACATTATTGGTAAATAATATAAAATATAATTTATAATAAATTGAAATGTACAAAAATCTGAATAACGTATAATATACAAAAATATATAAAATATCATATAAGATAGTATATAATACTTATCACATAATCATATATCATAACGACATATGAAATATAACGATAATGAATATGTAATATTTGAAAAGTGAATCAAATCAGTGCTCCATTTTTATAATTATAGTGATGAAAATATATATTCTCGAATAGAAAAAAAATTTGAAATCATGGCGAAAAAAGGATTGGAAATATTGTAAAAACGGTATCTCCTTTTTTTTTCTTTTCTAAACAAAAGAAAATATCGGAGATTCGATGAAATAAATAGTTGAAAGTGTATAATTCAAGGAAGCGGTGAAACAAAGCTCTCCGTGATTCCTCAAGTACCGCGTAACGTGACTCGGGTGATTCAACGAGCTCATAACATTATTCAACACTCATCGTCTTCTCGTTTTGAGAAGTGAACGTTGCCGGATAATAATCCTTGTACGAAACGAAAACGTGTGCCGGTATGAACGGTAACGAAGAGCTGGGTCTCTCGAGATAAGTGGAAAGATAAGCGAACAAATTGTGATATAGAATAACTAGAGACGTGGAATGTATGCCGCAATTTATATTATTTTATTAGATGAAATTTGTTAAACTTGATACAAATAAATGCAATTTGTTGAAATTTTATGCGAAAATAAACTGGCCAATAGAATAAGAATTAATTATGTTTATGCTTGATGACAGTGTTTAATTTATTATTACTATATTACTATTATTATTATTATAATTTATTATATATTTGAATAAAATATAATTTTTTTTGGTGAAATAGATTTGAAAATTGAATTATATTTATATTTGTTTAAAAACACATTGCAAAGAATTATATATTCTATCAATGAATCATAATTAGAAGATACGTTTTTATCATCTAGAATAATTAATAAAAAAAAATTTTATTATCTCTCTAAAAAATATAGACTTAAAAGCATTGATTTTATTAATTAATTCGTACATAATTTTTAAGAAATTACATATTTATTTTATGTTTGTAGAATTTGATGAAAATATCATTTATATTTTCTTCTAAGATAAGTACATTTCAAAATTGATAAAACTAATTTAATAAAAATTTGATTCAAATATAATTCAATACTAAATATATTATATTAATCTAGAGGCAAAGTTATGTCACTTTTTTTCATTAGACTTACGGTTCAAATATTGTATTTAACAATATATATATTTGACTTCATGTATATTTAATCACATGTGTCTTTATTATATCAAAATGAAAAATTAATTAAATAAATTTTATTAAAAAAAATATTATTTTAATTTATTGCTTTATCTATAATCTTTTGTAAATTTGTGAATTAAAATATGAATATATTTAACGTATGTGTTGTTAAATGCATATGAAATAATATATTTAAATACATTTGAAATAATTCACAAATATTTAAAATATTAAAAATTATACTGAAGTTGGAATACAGACACCTGTAACGCATGTAAAGTAGGAATGAAAAAATTAAACTCGTACGATTATCTTCTAATTCTTCTAATTAAAATAAAAAATTTTTTTTTTTAATTTTGCAAATATAATATGCAAAAGATAATTTCTGTAAAATTAATTTTTTAACTATCTTTTTAATTTTTGTTTCTCTTTTTTAATATGTTTTTAAATATATGCAAACAAAAGGAAGAAAATTAAAAACATAGAGAAATTATACACGAACACGTTCAATTTTTCTTATTCGTTTAATTTTTTCATTCAAAATCATATATATCTAGAAAAAAAATTATATTATTAGAATAGAATTATTAGAATATATTATTAGAATATAGAATATTCATAGAATATATAGAATTATTAGAATATAAATTAGAATAGAATATAAAATCAATAAAGATAATAATTTTTAAAGCAATCCGTTATATTTTAAAAACATTTGTAGATCCAAATTCATATTTATCTCAAATATTGCTATTGAAAAATAACTATTGGAAAATAAATTTCACAATAGCATCTGTGATCTTTCGTTCCGCTCTGACATACACGCGTTCTCGTAATGCACGTTCTAAATTTCGATCTCTACCTTACCTGCAGGCCATACATTTCAATGATAAAGTTAAAAGTCAAGCGATCGCTTGACAGAAGTGCTTACGTATAAATCGTGAAACGGGAAAAAGGGGGATCGGCACAGTTGCGTGTTACAGAGGGCGCGACGGTATCAAGTAGCGAGTGTATCTGAAATAAAGATCCTCGGGAGTGCAATCCAGACAAATGGTGGAACAAAGCAGCCGTGCGAGCAGCCGGCTTGGTACCGGTATAACGTGACTCAGGTGCTCCAATGAAACTATAATATTATCCCACGCTCTTCATCTTCACGCTCGAGGGCGAACATAGGTTACGTGGATAGGTTGCTACTCGTGTGTTATGTGGAGTAACACGGTTGCATCGTGTGTGCATCGTAAGAAAAGAGTGAAGTGGAGTGAGAGTGAGAGAGTGAAAGATCTACATCGACATCGGGCGACGCATTAAACGTTACCGATCTAAGAAGACGGAGGATTGCCCTCGGTGTTCTACTGTGCAGCCTGCAATATTGCCGGTGACTTAAGCCTTGGAAAATTGGCTCATTTATCTCGCTCTTGGAGACACCCACCGACGCGAGATCACGCTTGGAAAAACATTTCCGGAAAAGCGGTCTCTTCTCTATCTCTTTCTTTTACTTTCTCTTTTTCTCTTATGCAACGTAGGCTGATTGCGGACGACTACGACAATTAGATTTCTTACTGTACTTGCTGATTTCTTTCACCTTTACTTCCGGTTAGATAAATCATTGGTTTAAGGTTGGAAATCCTAGACACGATTTTTTGTTCTAATTGTTCTGATTTTGACATTCTTAGTAAAGCATTGGAAGTATTTAATTGATGATGAGATAAGTTTTTTTTTTTATATTTTAAAAATATATATGCTATAAAATATATATTATGAAAATATTAATTAAAAATGATATTAAAAACTGATTAAAAATCTCGAGGGAATAAAAAAAATGAAATAAAACAAATGAAAAAGAAAAGAGAATGAGAAATTTTCTATTCAAAATTAATTATCTTCATTAAAAAAATAATGATATGTATTATATAATTATTATAAATATTTATAATTACAATTCGTAATAAATAATAATTTTTATTTTTCAATATCTAATATTTTTAATTTATATTTTCACGATTTTTAATATATTTAACATATACTTAAAATGTTACGATTTTCTTAGAAACTAATGAGAATATTTGAAAACTTGATTTATTACTTAAGAATATTTAAAATTTGATTTTATTAATTTTTTTTTCTTTTATTACATAATATCTAGTGACTGATCTTTTGATGTACAAATTTTTTTTAGAAAAACTAATAACGAAAAAAGAAAATTCTTTTTGATTTTGTAAATAAATAATATTAATATGCTATTCGAATTCTTATTATCAATATTACACTATTCGAAAAAATAAGTTCTAGAAGATTTAATAAATATTTAAAAGTCTAAAGACATCTAATCTTTTTTATTTTATTTTTTTTTAATTTTGAAAGAGAAGAAAATGATGGTTTTCCAAAAAAATAATATTGATTTTCTAGTAAAATAAGTTAATCGATTAATTAAATAAAATTCATTATAAATATATAAGATAAATATATTTGAATCGTATAATTTAATAACATTTTTAATTAAAATAATTGTTATAATATTACATTTTATTTTTATTTTTTATTTTTCTAATACTTCTCATATATTTTAAAATATTTTTCATCAGAATTTAATTTTATAGAATATTTTTTTCTTATCGTAAACGTTCTTTTAAATGAAAAATCTTAATTTCCTTTATTAAGAAAATCGTAGATCATAATTATTAAAATACTAAGGGAATTGTAGCTTATTAATATAAGTATATACCGATCATAAAACTATATCCTTATTAAGAAATAGCTATGTTTCATGATCGTATCTCCAAGCTATGGACTTCGGAAAATTGGGTAAGTGTATTATAAATTACAGAGCAAGTTTAATCTTTTCACTGGAATCGAATATTAATAGCGATTTTAAATTGCGTTAAAACATCTTATTAATATTCATTTGTACTTTATTCATTCATATGAATTCTTTTAAACATTCCGCTACTATTTCATATTAATTAAAATACTATAAAATTATAATTATGATAAAATGAATACGGATCGGATTTTAATAGTGATATACGTTATCAATTCCTGGATTACGGATTAATAGAAAATCGAGATTTGACTATCGAATAGATACAAGTTCATCATTAGATTTATAGTTATTATTAAATAAATTATATTCCGATCGTTTATTCTAAAAAAATTTAATCCAGATATGTGTTTTTATTAAATACTCCTAAATTTTTTGAAATAACACAAATACTTTATAAAGTATTTAATATAAAAACTAAATTAATTATTTTTATTTATTAAACGATTTATTTATCACTTTATAAAATTAATTATTTCTTTACCATTATTTATTATTCATTATTCGATTATACAACTTTACAATAAAATTTATAATTTAATGATTATTCTGAATATTATTCGAGAAATAAATATTATTTTTTCAAATAATCACTCGTTTTATATTATTGTAAAGAATATAATATCAATAAAAATATATAATATCGATAAACATCATTCGATATATTCTTAATAAAATAAATTTCTTTTAATTTCCAACATATTTTTCTTACTCCTCAATTATTTTCGTGTCTCGTGCAAAATCTGAATTTCGAATAGCTAAAAAAAAAAAAAAAAAAAAAAAA
>NW_006263576.1:275298-293977 GCF_000469605.1 Apis dorsata
GAGATGCTCGTTTAATGCGAGATGCGAAAAGCACGAGTTTTAATCCGGAAATCAACGTTCCTCCCTTTTCTTTCTTTCTCCCTTTTTTCTTTTTCTTTTCCTTCTTTTTTTTTCTCTCTCTCGTTTCTCGAGCGAGTTCTTTTTCTGACCGCAAATTCTGGAAGCGGTTAACGGTATAAATGAAAGGCAAGGCAAGTCCAGAGAGAGAAAGGAATAGAGGGAGACGGAGAGGGCTCTTTTTTCCCTCCCCTCCTTTTCCACGAAGGGATGGAAAAGCCTCCAGTCAAGTACGTAACGCGACGAAATATCGGATTCGAGAGTTCGCGAGCTCATTCTCGAGTTCGAGAATGCGTGGCGAGTTTGACGAAGCGAAAAGGATGGTTAAGGACGAGCGAGTGAGCGGAAACGCGAAACGGGATGAGTTACCCTCTCTGGGAGCTTTCAGCTTTCATCTTGTCTCTTCCTCCTCGTCCCAACCATCGTCATGCAATTTTCGTCCCGCGATGTAAAAGTTTTTACAAGGTTTTCATCCCGATCCTTTTTCGAACTTACGTGGAAATCGTATCTTTTTTTCTCTCTTTCTCCTCCTCTTCTCCTTTCTCTCTCTTACGAATATCTTGGACTTTGACAAATTTTTCGACTGTTCGATGTCTACCAAGTTTTAAAAGATATTCATTCTTCAATTGTTGACGAGGATGGGAATGGAATTGAATCGAATTGTGCAACGGTGTATAACTTATCTAAAATGATGATTTTTGGTTTTCTTGAACTAGTGATGTAATTAGATTAAGTTAGGTTAGATTTATAGAGAAAATTTTTCTTTTTGTTAATTTTTGAATAGAGATAGAATTGAATTGAATTATGTTAGTGATATGTATTATTCTCTAAAATGATGATTTTTCTAAATGATGTATTTTGGAAATAAATTTTTGAAATGGTAATATAATTTGTATTTCTCTTAATATATTTTTGTTTATTTAGAAAGGAGAAAGTGTTTAAAAAAATAATGTTAAATGTAAAAAGAAATTATAACATTTTAATTAATATAGATTTTGAAGATTTTTTATTGTTAAATATTAAATATATTATTATTAATGCTTCGTTCAGTTTAGTTTAAAAGTTTAATCAAATATATGCATCTAAAATATCTTCGTGATTACGTATCATGACAGATCGATTAAAAAATATTGTTAAAAATATTAAAATAATATAAATATTTTTTCTTAGTAAATAAGTAAATACTAAATTTAACATCAAAATTTTTTTCGAAATATTTATATTTATATTTATATTTATTATCAAAGTAATTTTCATGTTTTAATTCTGTTTATTGTTATTCCAAATTTATAAAAATTCAAAGAATCATTAATATTAAGATTAAAGATTAATATATATATATGAAATATCATATTTTCATCTTTTATCATTCATTTATATTGCTTAATAATATATATTTTTCAGTTTAAATCTATAATATAGATCAAATTTTATTAAAAAAGAAAAAAATTTGATATAATAGATTAAATATATTGAATATTAATTAAATTTATAATAAATATATAAAACTTATAATAAAGTAACATTTATGATTTTCTTATAAGAAAATGGAAAATATATATTTTTTTTTTATTATTTCAACACATGTGTAGACGTATCACACATGTATATATTTCTCAATATACTTTATTAATTCGAATAAAAATTTAAAAAATAAAAATAAATCAATTTATCTTTTTCCAATATCCAAATAATCCTCTGTATCGATTTGTCTCTTTGTATCAGTTTATCCGAAACTTTTTCTGAAGAGTTTAAATGTGAAAAAAAATTGCTGCAAAGCTTATTAAAATTTATCTTTCATTTTATCTAATCGTTGAGAAAAATAGAGTTTCATGTTGAAATTATTTTGATTAAATATATTATCATTTAATGTCTAATTTGTTCAATGATTTGTATCGACTATATTTATTATATCACAACTGTAAGATACATTTTTATGTTTTCACATAATCGCATTGGAAAATAACCGGAAAAATTGCAAACCCAAAGAGAGTGCAAAGTATTGTTAAGAACATCTACAAACTTAATTGTATCATTGTTCGAAACTTTCTTCGTCACGTTATTATACAGTTTACGAGTTTTGGTTGTTCAGGATCATTTCTTGAGCAGTAGTCGAGGAAAAATTTCCACTTTCTAAACCAACTGCTTGACTGTTTGCTGTGCAAAATTGCAGAATTCCCGAAGGGCATGATGAATTAAATGGAATACTCTCCCACTAGATACGTATACCAAGTTGAAAAAAAAGAGTAATGAAATAGTCGCAATGGTGATTGCTCTTCAATTGCTCTGATCAGTCAAAATTCACAAACATTGCTGCTAATTTAATTAATTTTATTGAAAAATTTTTATCAATTTTTTTTTAAACAAATTTATACATTATATACATTATATAAATTTATATATTTCTTTTAACAAATTTAACAAAGTATTTTAAATACAATTTCATTTTATCAATTTTTTTTAAGCAAATATATTGATTGAATTTTTTTGATTACATAAAAAAAGAGGAAATTAGAAAAGTTTTAGTTTGTTTTAATAAATTACTTTAAATGCAATTTTGTAATTTTTTTTTTAAATATCCTTGTATGATCGAATTTTTTTGCTTACATAGAATGATTTTAGATGCAAACTTTAATCTATTTGATTACAAGATACAATAGGATAAAATATTGTGAATAATTATATTTCAATAAGATATAATTCATATAATTTATATTTATATTTATGTTTTTTCTTGTTTTTTTCTTAAATATTTTCTAACTAATTAATAAAATATCTTAATTTTAAATATATAAACACATTTTACAAATGGTATAAAGGAGAATTCTAGAACGAATTAGTTCATTATAATATACTTCATTATATATATATAGTTATTATACATGAGTTATTATACATATTATGCATGATATCAATAAAGATAAATAAGAGAAAGTTCAAATATAGTACTATAATATATTAATATATTAATCAATAAAATATTAATTATTATAACATAATAAATATAAAATAATGATTCTTAAATTACATGCATTATTAATGATATATAAGAAGTAATTTATTGATCTGTAATATATTATATACAAATTTTATTATTTAAATTTTATTTTCAATATTCAAGTTCAAATTCAAATTCAAAATTGCTTTAATAAAAATAAAAAACTAAACAATAATAAAAAATATTACAAATCAACAAAGATAATTTTAAAATTTTTGAAACGAATAACTTTTTAATAATTATTTTTTAAATAAATAATAGAACGAAGTTAAAATTTTAATATACAAATTTAAATTTAAACTTTTTTAGCACAATTGTTAGAAAAAAATATATCTTAAATATAATAATTTCTATACACTTGTATAATATATTGTGTTTAACTTGTGTAATAATGAAATTTTTAAAAATTTTATTTTAGCAATATATACTTATAAAGATTGAGAACCACTATCATAAAATATACAAATAATTCAATAAATGCAAACATTAAAACCTTTGTTTCAACTGCGTCCTATATTGAATGATTAATTGACAATTCCTTGGGTTTCCTTATCTGAATTGAATTCAAAAATCTCGATCGTCAAATGACCCATTTTAATTGAATTCTCATGAAAAATGGATAATTTAAGTCTACCAACGAGTTCGATGGCGCGTCGATTAACTTTCTCGTTTTAGACTCTCGTACCCGGAACCACCAATAAAGTTATTCCGGTCGAAGGCAATCACATTAAAGACGTTTCTCTTGCTAGTTTTCTAGCAGTTCCATTAGATAAAAATTGATCTTTCAAAGATGTTTACAATTTTAAAACATATTATTACACATCCTTTAATCTTTTTATTATACTTTTTATTATATATTATAATCTTTTTATTATATTTATAAAATGTATATTCAATTCTATAATAATTATATATCTTTTTAATAAAACTACATAAAAAAACTGTACATATTTTTTAAGTTATATTTCGAAATAAAAATATTGAAAATATTGAAAAGGACAATGAAATTTTAAAATTTGTATATTTTATTAATTTGAACTTTTAAATTTCTTTATTTTCTTGATTTATTTCTTGATTTTCTTGATACTATCATTGTTTTTACGAAACTTTTTTTGTAGATTCTGTTATACATACAAATAACAATTTATCATTTGTTTTTGATTACATATTACTTATTATTAATAGTATCAACTAAAATTGTATCAAAAAAATTTTTAGAATTATTCTCTTTTGTTTTTAATAAAAAGAAAATAGTATTGAGTTATATAAATCTGAAAATAGAAAAATGATGAATATTTTTTATATTTGTATTTATTAGAGTTTATATTATGGAATGCATAAATTATAAAAATTATAAAATATATTATAAGATTAAATTATATAATACCAAATATATATTTTATAAGCATAAAATATAAATTTAAGATTAAAATATAAATATAAATTTAAATATAATAAATATAAATATAAATTCTTAAAATATAAATTTAAGATTTTAGAATGGAAGAGAAAACTCTCGAATATTTTTCCAAATATTGAACCATTACTATTCGTCACATGTCGTTCGAATCTTCCCTGTGTCATCTTACTGTTTGCTTTCGTATCCTTTGCCAAAGCATTTCAATTTTATTTTTATCGTCTCTTCCTGTTCCCACTCGAACAAATTTAGCGATATTAGGTCATAAGTCATAACATAATTTTAAAGCCCAAAATCATTTGTATCAAAATTTTAAAATAAAATTTTAAATATATATCAATTATGGTTACAATTATAATAAATAATTAAAATGATAATATACAATTTTAACAAGAGATTAATATTGACAAATTTTAAACAAATTATTTTATACTACAATAATATTTAATTATACACTGCAAAAATGATGATATAAATATATAATGATATAAATACATGATATAAATATAAACAATTTAATTGGTTTAATAATACATTGTATTTACTCTATTATTTTTCATTATCATCTCATTGCGAAATTTTTTAAATAACAAAATATTTGAAAATAGAGACTATATAAATTAATATCAGAATAATATTAATTAAAAAGAGAAAATATTTTTTCTCTTATTAATTATCATAAAGAAATTTTTTTAAAATTTCTATAATGGATTAAAATTATTACTTTAATATATTTTTCGTTCATATAATAATATGTGAATTTTCATTTTTCAATATTATTATGTTTCATATTATCGTTGAGTTTGAATTAAATTAACATTAAGAATATAAAAACATATATTGTAATATTTAATTATCCACAACATATTAACAACATATCCACAACATCAAGTGTCCAATGACTTATGAAATATCAGATTGCATTTGTTCATATACCGAGTTGGTTATATAAAAAAAATTCATCGAGTAATTGATAAAAAAAATCTATGCGTATAAAGATTAAAACTAAAGATCCGCTTTGACAGTTTGAGAGCAGAGGCTTATCGTTGAATCATTAAAGCTGGTGCAAGAGTAACCCCATAGATACTTAGTAGCGATAACTTTGCGTCGTCCTCCATGCAAACAAGTATACGGTATTGCGAGCGTAAAATTTTAATTAACAGAAATGCCTTAATTAACAGATAAGGAACTATATCTATGGTCGAATAACTTCTTGTCGTAGCTGCGCCCGCAAGCCACCTAAAGTATTTTAAGACTTCCTTCTCTTGCGCTCGTGAATCGGAGATAGTAGTTCTTTGATGTTAAATCATCCACGGTCCATTAAAACTGAACACCGTGTAGGCACGAGGGTTATAAATAAAATGAAGAAAGTTTTGACTAAATGTTGCACTTGATCTCTTGAGCTTTAAATTCATCGCAGTATAATAGTATTCGAAATTTAATAACAGGGTTGGATTTCAATTTTTAATTTGGAAGCGAAGATAAGGAAAGAAAGTGTTCGAGAAAATTTGAGCAATGAGTTATAATAAATTTTAATATTAAATTATTTTCCAAAATTTTTAGAAATTTATGAGATATATTATGAATATAATAATAATTTTTGAATTAGTAAAGGAAATTCATATTAATGGAAACTTGAGTTAAAGTATGATATATATTGATAAAATAAAACGATGAGATGAAAATATAATTTAATAATTCAAAATTCAAAATTTTTTTATTATTACATTCCAAGAAATAATTTTAATTTTTTCAATTCAAATAATTTGGTCAAATTTTTCTTTTTTAAAAATATATTCTTTTTAAATAGAATTATTTGTATTTTTTTTCTAAATATATATATATATATATATTAATTATTTGATAAGCGAAATTGATCAATTTCATATTTTTAAAAATTTTTTTAAATAACAGAATATACGATTAGGTATTGAAAAATTCAGAAATTAACTTGAATGGAATTGATGGAATCAATTTATCTTCTATGTGGCTCAATTATTAGTAGATAATATCGATAGAAATTGACGATGATCAAAAAATAATCAAAAAGAATTTTTAGTTATCGATAATGGTTGCTGATAACTGAAGAATCTTATCACTATCAATATTGGTTATCGATAACCACAAAAATTTTAATCGTTTATTATGATTTATAATGATTGATTATTCGTGAATAGAATTTAAAATCAAGCAATTTTGTGAAAAATTTCATTAACATTTAGCAATGATTGCTTTTATAATATTTTTCATAAAAATTTAAATAATTATTATTTTGTTTCTTCTCTTTCATCATTTTCGTCATAAGAATTTCAGTAATCCAATTAATTAATCTTGTAATAATAAAATGAAAAATATTAAATTCAAACTTTTGTAATTAAATAGCTAATGATTCATACATAGATAACGTCGAGGGTTGCTTAAACTCATTAATACCGAAAAGAGATAGAAATAATTCATAACTATATAAATAAGTAAATTCATTCACTACACGTATAATTACAAAGATATTCGATATTATTGTACATTATAATTAAATTATAATAATAATAAAATTATATTATATTATGTTTATTTCATAAAAAAATATTTTATTATTAAGAATTTGTTTTTCAAAAAAATTGAAACAACTTATTCTTATAAAACTTTTAAGATCTTAAACTTTTAAAGTATATCACTAAAGAAGAGAACTAAAAATTTATTTCTAATAAATACTTCACTATACAATAATATTAAATATAAAATACAAAAATAGAAACACGAAACATTCATGTCATAAAAATTATCAAAAGATGATTAGAAATTTTAATATCTTATGAAACCCTTTTCAATAATGAGAAATTGAATAAAATTATAACGTTTTATCGCCCATTATCGAATTTTCAGAATTCGTACATCTAATTCTATTTCAACTATCTACGTTCATGCGTTATTTTCATTCAAGAACAAAATTGCACGAATTCAGTATGACGAGGAAATTACAGAGATTGTAAAGGCTGAGAACGGTAATGGCCTTAGAAATTTCTTTGATCGCTTAACCATAAAAGTCTAGACGCGCGAGACGAGATCGTAAGAGAGAAAAGATCGAGGGAATACGACTAAAAAGGAATGTCATAATCTCGGGCGAGCAGGAAGAATGTAATATAGGGGCGAGAAATAGACAGGCTTAAGAGAGAAAGAGAGAGAGAGAGAGAAAAAAAAGGACACGATCTCATTGCCAGTGGCATCAATTAACGTCGATTGCGATCGACGTTATAAATGCGTTTATAATATGCGTCTCACGCTCATATGGGATATTTTACGTGGAAATTACGCGGAAAATTATATACAGGTGGTTGCCTCTTCGTCTCCCTTTTCTCCTGTTCTCCGACATTTTTCTTTTCCAGTTTCCTCTTTGTCTCTCGTGTCGCGTGTGCGTTGCACGATAGATCAGTGGTTGCCAACTTGTAGGCCATGACCCATAAACAGAGATTGTAAACTTTTGTTTTCAAAAGCTATTTATTAAAAAAAACTTGGATCATTGATATCTATTTCATATTGGGGATTCTCCTCAATGTATTTCTTTTATTTATTTTAATTTGCGTTCAAATTACAATTACAAATTTAGCACGAATTTCAAATTTTAGTTGAATCATATTAAGATTAAATTTCAATGTAACAAACTTTGGATAAGTGTTTCGAATTGTGCACTTATAAATTGAAATCCGAACGTGACTCGAGAAGTTCCTTTTGTGTTTCATAGAAATGTAGATAAAGACAATGAAGTCCTTTCTATGAGAGAAAGAAGATTGAGAATTAAAATAATGATCTGTTTAGAGAGAATATTATATTTTATTTATTGCTGCATCCACATATTTATTGCCATCACCAGATCATTTTGAACGTTTATTCTATTGTTCACTGTATTTTAATATAATTACATTATCATATAAGTATATTAAATTATATCGAATGCTGAATTGATTGCTATTTAATTCAAAGGTGATAAAATCGTATTAATTTTAATTTTAATTTAATTTTCTCTTATCTTACTTATATTTTTATTATTATTATGAAATAAAAATTATAATTTATATGAATACTAGAAAAAAAAATCGCAAAAGCTTGGAAAATACATATAAAAAAATAGAAAAAGATAGAGGATTAGTCATCCCATATTAATTTTTCTCAAATTTCTTTACTTTATTATCATTATCGTTATTATGGAATAAAAATCATAAATTATTCAAATATCACAAAGGATCGCAATTCAAAAGCTTGGAAAACACTCTTATTGAAAATTAAAGAAAGATGGATGGATTGAATGCGAAATAAAGATAGAGGATAATTCTACTGCGATAAAATCGTTAATTTTTTTTACTTTTTCTTCCCTTATTATTACTATTATTATTATTAGTAAGAATTGTGAATATCGCAAATTTAAAAAGCTTGGAAAACACTGTTACAAAGGAATTGAGTGCGAAATAACAATACATAGTCGTTCGAAAGCGATGAAAATTGTATTAATCTCTTTTAATTTTCCTTTCGTTATTGTCATTATTGTTAATAATCGTTGGAACAATAAGACTCATAAATTACTCGAGTGTTACGAAAGACCGTTAACTCAAAAGCTTGGAAAACGGTGCTATAGAAAAACACAGAAAAATGGAAATGGTTGGGTAGCGAAAGAGCGACAGAGATCGGGGAATGAAAATGGGGGAAAAATAAGGTTGGAGTAGACGAGAACGAGCAGAAGAGAGGAATAAAGCACGAGAGGGATGGTCACTGGCTCACGATCTACATTTTACATAATTTCACGTGAGCGTATGTGTACTTGTGTATGTGTGTAATGAAACAGTGAAACGCCTGTTTCGAGTAACGCGCCAGTAATAATGTATCGTCGATTTGCTTGATCGTTTTTTTCCCATTGTTGGAGGTTTAATGTTAAACTTAAATGAAATTCGGGTCATGCATTTATTAATACGAAATAAGATATTTTTACGCAAGCACGATAATTATGATCCTACATGTAATTTTGTATGTAAATTGGAAATGCAATAATACGTATGAAAATCAATTGAAGTTCGAATACGAATTTTAACTCGTCCTCCTTTTATTTGTTGTCAATGATATGACCAGTTTATATTTGAATTAGGAAATGTTTTAATCGAATGATAATTGTATAAATAGTGTTTGTTGTTGTCCAATTAAACTTAATACTTTTGCGTATTGATTATTTTAATAGGTTTTGAATGATTATTGATAGTTAAAATTAAGTCAAATTTTTTTTTCAAATTAGAATTTAAACTTTTTTCTAAATATTAATTGATTGGATAATCAATTTTTTTGGAGGATAAATGGATCAGAACAATTTATTTCTAATTTATTGGACTTTGATTGAATTTTTCAATCTCTTAAAAATTTTTTTCAGAAAAAAAATCTTATACGAAGAATAATTAATTCAAAATGATAGAAGAAAATATTAAAGTATTATGTTAATAATAAAGTTAATAATAAAGTAATAAAATATGATTTATTACATCAATAAAAAGTATTAATAAAAAAGGAAATTCTATTATATTATAAATTCAATCACATTATATTCCATTTTCTTGTGATTTCATCTTTTTCTTCTTTTCCTTTTTTTTTCTTAACAATTTACTTTATATTTAAGTTCTTCTATTTAATCTCATCTTCTATTTAACGATTGCTGATTAAATATCGATGTCTCTTATTCATGGAAACAATAAAAATTCTCTTTGAAGGTTGCTCGATATATAAGAGTTGTCTGATTTCCCAACAGGCGCAGGAGTGCAATCGCTCGTAAAACTGTTAGCCTGACAGTGGAAATGGAATTCAGAAAAAGCTTTTCTATTATAAGATTGCACGGATTTCTCGTAGTAAGTAAAGGAAAAATATTCATCGAGATAGTAGATATATAAAATCAAATATTCTTTCTTTATGATTGACAATTCCTTTATTGACTGTTATACAATGGAGTCTTTTTATAACCTATATTTATTGATTAAAATAAACTTTTTTTATCGAAAATTTTATTTTCACGTGTAAAATAATCTAATCCTATCGATACTATTCGTTTTATCCAATTGAAAATTAATCGATTTCGCTTAAAAATTTATTTTTATTTTTTTTTAGAAATTTTTATTTCTTTATTTGTATCACTTCTCCACTGAATTTATTTTAACAGATATTTTCTTTATAAATAAGAATAATAGATCTAACGATATATAAAAAGTAATCCTTGAAATCTTCGAAATACCTCATTCACTTAATCTCCTCTCTAATGAAAATTTTTCCTATTTTAAAGTATTAATTTTTCTCCATTAAACGAATTCCTTAATACGTATACTATATTTCAATCACAGTTATTCAAAGTTATCGACATCTATTTCGATTAATAATTAC
Source organism: Apis dorsata (assembly GCF_000469605.1). Lineage (NCBI taxonomy): Eukaryota > Metazoa > Arthropoda > Insecta > Hymenoptera > Apidae > Apis > Apis dorsata. The sequence goes on from NW_006263576.1 coordinate 286,173, forward strand.
CTTTCTCCATAAATTTCTTCATAAATACATTTAATTATCACCGTTTTAAACTTTCAACCTATTAATATAAAACTCATAGAAAATACATCTTGCCTTTAATCCTTTCACAAAGTTCTCCCAGCCGGGATTTATCAATTTGTCCATTTTTATACATCCACCCGCCTATCCGCTTAGCCTCCTCTCCATGTGTTTCCCTCCATGTATTTTTTCCTCGTGCGTATATTTTCCAGCCGCGGAAAGTCTTCTATCACCGAGATTAATTCTTCACTGGCTGTCCTCATCGTTGACGCGTTGCATCAGACAACAATGCGCGACGCGTTTCCAGAATCTATATGTATATATATATATATATATATATATATATATATATATACACACACACACACAGACACATACATATACATACCAATGCTTATATGCATAGACACGGTTAGACACGTACACGAGCAAACGTTCGATCGATATTCATATACAGCCATTCAATTTTTATTTTATTTTTCCTATTTTCTTCCTTTTTTTTTTCTTTTTCTCTCTTCGCAAACACGCGTTCGTTTCTCAAACAATATTGCTTTCTTCCCCTGGACTGGAATCAAACCGGTATAACACGTAGCACGTATGTACAATCGCCATTAGATCGATTCCATCGAAACTACGAATGCGTGTAACGTGCAATCGCGCGTAAATATCTAACACAGATATCCGGTTGTCGCTATTGGGAAATTTACTTAACGGTTTGCACGGTTTTTTCGGCCTCATTGTCGCGAACAATCGAGATTACCGGGCTGAACAATTAGCAGTTAACGGGAGTATGCCGTTAGCTATTAATGGTGCCGGTTAATCGATAGCCTATCTGCGATTCATGGCTCACCGAAGGCGCGGTTCTCACACTGTGCCTCGTATTTTACCCTCTGAACGTGGCGATAACCGATAGCCGAAACTGAATTTTTCATTCGTTAGAAACGGGGGAAATAAATACGAATTTTGAAACAATTTGGATAATTTTTGAACGAGCATCTTTTCGTTTATTTTTTTCTTCTTTTTGTCTTCGAAAATCAGGTGATGTTGACAATGGACCGTTTTTAATTAGTTGCCTTTATTTTTATTTATTTTATCGAAAATTGAATTGTATAGGTAATTGAAAGAGTGACGAAACATTTTCTTTTGAATTTATTAAATGTACAACTTGTTTACTCGTGTTAAATATTTATAGAGTCTACAATTCAGATATGAATTAAAAATGATCTGAGATTTTGAAAAGTTGTAATACTTTTTGATGAATAACTATAAATGTATATGGATCTATGATTTAGATATTTTTATTTATATCTTAATTCAAATCGTAGAAAAGGAATTGATATTCTAAAAGAAATAATTAATATACTAATAAGTCATAAATATATATGTTAACATAATATTAAACATTTTCAATGAATTTACAATGCTCCTTATAGTAAAAATTGTAACAATTTTTGTAAAAGATTTTTTTCACATGAAAATTGAAATCGATTAAACTAATCCATACATTATGGTTTAATTAAACTGAATATTAGATAAAATAAACGGATCTGTGTAAAAAGATAATAATATATTGGATGAAATATAATCACGTAAAATATTAAAATTTTTTTTATTCTTGAAAATTATTATATAGAGATGAATGATTCAATGATTCAAATATAAATTTAAATTTATTTTATATTTTCATCTTATAATTTTGAATTTTTCTTTCCTGATTATTTCACATTTTTATATATTAGTAGTTCTCGCGTAAGATATATTAGAGACAGAAACATATGTTTCCTTTATTCCTTCATTATACTCCAATCATTTCTACACTTACATACTTGTTTTTTTTTCGTTCCAATTTTTTTCGTTCTGGATCGATTCTTTGATTAAAATAGTGGTTCAACTAATTCCCTCTTATCTCCCGCTTAACTATTCTATTTTTAAGGATTGAGTAGACCGGTCTGAACTGAGATACGTAAGATAATAAGTAGCCAACGAGTTTTAGATCATAAATCATTAGAAATACTTTAAATACACTATGAGCAAAAATTTAATAAAATATCCATCTACTTTATAAATTTCACAAAGATGAAATTTTACATAAGAAATTTTTATATTCAACTCAAATTGTATAGATTATTTATGTATTTTAATGAATATTATTAATTGTGATTGCAACACACGAAATTGAAATTAGTTAATAATTATACACTAAATAAGTTTATCATTTTATCTTATTCTTAATATGTAACATACGTTTTAATAAATAATATAAAATATAAAATATTTATGAAATAATATAAAATTTTATTGCAAATTAAAGAATATATTATTGAAGTGAATATGTCATAAATATAAAATGAATTATATCTCTACATATAAATCAAAAATTTGGAATATCTAATATATTTCATAAAAATATAAAAACATCAATAAAATTTAGATATTTTCGTCAAAAGTAATAAAACATTATTGACATTTATAGTGATAATTTTAATTTTTAAATAATTAACAAAAGAATTAATAAAATATTGAATATGTTACAAAAGAGAGAAGAATGATTCGAAATTATCAATATGAAGCAATATGTATCTTGCATTATTTTCTATTTTTTTTTTTTTAATCTATTTGTTATCATTGATCTTGTGATATTAACAATTATAAGTCACATATATATATAGTAATATAATTGGAGTCATAGATTAGAGCGATAGAAATCTTGTTTTCTTTCCACGCATAATTGAACTACTCTAAGATTTTTTATCTTTTAATTTCTAATATGAAATAACTTTCGCAAAAAAAAAATTTAATTATGTACTATTTCGTTCATTGAACATTAAAATTTCTCCGTTTTTTGAAATAAATAAGATAGAAAATAAATTACGTTTTATTTTCAGAAAAATTTCAGATTTGTATTGATAAAAACAAAATTGAAAATAAAAATTATCGTCATTAATAGAAAACTAATGTATACATAACAGAAAATAGGAAATTTTTTAAAATTCGTTCGCAAATTTTTAATTTTTCTATACATTCTTATTGTTTATTAATAAAAATTATCAATCTTTAAAAAAATTAAAAGAAGAAAAAATGCAGTTCAGAAGAGTTAAATGAATATATTAATAATAGAGATTATTAATCTCTAACAGAAAAAAGTAGAAACGGAATAAAAAAAACAAATTCTGCTCGAAACAGTTGAATAAATATAAATGTAACTTATCGTTGATTGGCATTTAATTTCTAAAAACACAAAAAGGTTAAATAAATATAAAATGAAAATAATTCGAGAAATTCGTTGGAATTAACGCGTTATCGCAGAGGCAACAACTGTCAAAACCAGCCTCTTGATTCAGAACCACTTATTTCGTATTCGTTTTCTAGTGAAATTGCCAAGATTATTGCTTGGTGAATCCGATTTCATTTAAATTGTCGTCGATTTCTCGAAGAAGAGGGATGGGAGACGAGTGGTTCAACTTTATTTTCACAAATTCAATAAGATGATGTCTCAAAATATATTGGGATGAGGGATATCGTTTTATCCGTTGAGAGGATGAATCTCTCTTTCTCGTCTGGATGACGCATCTTCTGATGTGGTTGGCATTGTAGTTGAAATTGATTTGGGAATAGGTTGTCGCCAACCTTTACGCTGATACGTTCAGGAATCAAGCCACGCGCGGATGGAAAATATAACCCCTACTTGCTCATCCTCGTCTATTTCGTTCAATCAATGCATTTTCATATCTCGTTGATTTTTAAAGAGCTTTAGAGCATTAGTGTACAAATATATTTAATTATATGCAGAGGTTATATTTGTGAAAATTGGTAAGTTCATTGTTTTCGTTTATTCCATGCAAACTCTAGTTTCTTATTTTTATTATATTAGAAATGAGGAAAACTTGAGGGAAAAAAAATATTAGAATTTGTAGAAATATAATAATATTAAAATTTATTTTTCTGACTGAAAAATAAAAACTGAAATATTTCCGGTGTTAAAATAATTATTAGCATTAAAATAATATTTATATAAATCATTTTGTGAATTTTATAGTATTACATAAATATTAAAAAAGACATGAAATTAAATTCTAAGTCTGTAGTCTATACTATGCTTCATTACGACAAAAATTCAATGCATAATCGCGTAAAGTTACAAATGAACCTTTGACTTATATAAAACACGAAAAAAAATTAGAATCCAAACAAGAAATAGAGATAATCATAAAATCTTTTTGTTTTATTTCAATATCTCAATCATTTATCGAAAGATAAGATGGCTTGAATTATCCATTGTTTAAGATAATGCATATTTTTCTTGGAAATACGTTCTTTCAAGAATAAAAACATTATCTGTCATTTGCCTGGAACTTGGGGTAGGTTAGTAATGAGTAAGAGGTTCTAATGTGTGCCAAGGCAGAAGATATTAAATAATTAAAAATTGCATTTTTATTTACATATCTATTTTATTTACATATCTATTTTTTATTTATATGATATCTATTTTCGAAATTACAATGATTTGAAAACTTCAATCAAGTTTTCAGATAAATTTAATTATGTGTTTAATTTAATTTGATATATTTATTTTTGGTAAGATATTGCTTATAAGAAGATTATAAATTGATTTAAAAATTATTTTACGTTCTTTGTGTTTTAATAATAAATTGGATAATTAAAAAATGAAGTATAAAATCTTTCTATTTTTATTTTTTGCTTGAAGAATTATCTTTCCTTACATATCCTTCTGTACATATTCATATGAGATTTATTTGGACTTGATTCAAATTAAATATTTAGAAAAAATGATTGGATAAAATTATTGAAAACTATAATATATTTAAAAATATTAATAATAGAATTATTAAATATTAATTTTTTTATTTGTTTTAGGTAAGTTTCCTCTAAATTAATATATGAATTATCAATTCTTTGGAAGATAAATACTGGTAAGTTTTTGAAAATATTTAATATACATATAGTTTTTTAATTTTGCATTTTATTTATTACGTTTATATCAAATTGGTAGCAATGAAATTATTAAGATAAAGAGTATCATAATTTCACTGTGATGCAAATATATGTCTATGATATTAATTATACTGACATTCGTATATTTTACATTATTAATATTGATAATAACAAAGATAAAAAATCAATAATAATAATTTGTAATTTATAATATCTTTTATAAAACATTTTTGTCCTTACGATAAAACATTAAATATTAAAAGTATATCTTTATTTTTTAGTAAATTATATATAAATTATATATAAGTTTTGTTATTTATATAAATAATATATAATATATGTATATAATTATAATAAATAAAATTCTCTCAACAATAAAATATTTCTAATAATTGAAGTTAAAAAATTCTTCTAAAGTAAAAGATATCGTAATATCGTTATTGTAATTTAAATATAACTTTGTTCAAAAGTGGCACAAACTTTCCAACATTTTCCGCATATTTTAACATAATTGTACTCCTTACTTTAAATACAGATCGTAAATTTAAAATTTTAATTGTTCTTTATAATCGTTACAAGTTTTTTTTTTTAAACAGCATATTTCGAAGTAGATGCAATGCAGTTAGCATTGTCTAAGACTCGTAATAAATGCGTTTAAAACGATCCTGTTAATTGAAATATTTTACGTAGAACATTACGAAGAACTTCTCTTCACAATAGCTCCACTGGAATTCTCTACTGGTAGTTCTACGTAGTTTGCCATTATATAATGTACTTACCATATTTTATTCAACATTCATTAAGTTATGCTCGCCAGACCGTAAGACAGGTGTGTGTGTGTGTATGTGTATGTGTGTGTGTGGTGTGTAAGATATAATACAATTTCGTGTTGCAATTAATTGTAGTGGTCTGTAATATGTACTGTGCGTCAACATTTGTTGCATTTAGGACAAAAAGTGAATGAAAGACAAAAAGAAAGGAGAACAAAGAAAAAGAGAAAGAATAGCAAACCATGAAGAGAATGCTATGTATATAATCTACAATGCTTTTTTTTTTATTGTTAAAACAGTTGTATATTGTATTGTACTTAAAAAAATACACAAATTTCGTAAATTCATGGAAGAAAATATTCGTCTTATAAAAGTTGCTTTTAAAAAATGAGAGTTTGTTCCTAAAAATATCATAAAACTTCTTCGTATTAAAGAACATAATATAATATGTACTAAAATTTGTAAGATTTTTTTTTATTTCAAATGTTATATTTAAAAGTGGAATTAACGTTTCAGTTTTACTAGATTGAATAAAATTTTACTTTAGCTCTTGACTATAGATGTCGCTTTTCTTTTAACGAATGCATACATAACCTAGAAACTTATATTTTAAAATATTACACAAGAAATTAAGTAATGTTTTCCTAAATTTTAGCATTTTAATTTTAGTTTATGTATACATAACTAAAAACTTAGATTCTAACGTATTATAAGAATTATTATTATATTATATTATTATTAAGAATTATTATTATTATATTATAAGAAATATTATTAAAATTAATTATCTTTATTTCTGTTATAAAGAATTAAAAATAAAAGATGGAAAGATATATTATTATATCGTCATATTCATATACATTATTATCATTATTATTATCAAAAGAATTCTATACAAATTTGATTATGATATATACAATAAACATAATTACCACCATAATTATGGATCAATTTTATAAAAAGTTTCTCTATTAAAAATGATTCATATTTCCTTAGACTTATTTATAATTAATAGATTAAGTAATTGATTCAAAATAATTTGTCATACAATTCGAATCTAATTGTATAATGATATGAATTAGTTACAAAAATCGCTTTGAAAAATTATATTAAAAATCTTTTTAAAAAAATAGAAAAATTTTTTAATCAAATATACTATTTTAAGCAGTAGAAGCAATAGAAGATTAGTTTCTTAGATCTTATGATATTAATCGATAAGACGACATTGTCAATCAAATCTTCAAATTTTGAAGGAATAATATTTTTCTTTTGTATTGAAATTAAGTTCTGAAGATTTAAAAAAGATATAACATAATTAAAAGATATAACATAAATTGTTAATCAAATTTCAGAAATTATAAAGTAAAAGTTATTATTAATAATAAATTTTATTTTATAATAATAACAAATTTGATGATAAAATTAAGTTGCAAATAAATTTTACAAATTATAACAAATTATTTGAAATTATTTTATTTCATATAAAATTATAAAAAAGAGAATTTTTTAATTCCTTAATAACATTAATCGGTAAATTATTATGCAAAATGTTCCAAACACAATTTCCGCTTCCGAAATACATCATTATTATGGAGGGAAAAAAAATTACAAAAACATTGTAATCAGACATCATAAATAATCTCAATAACGAGCAACCTGTTTATTAGATGCAATTGAAATCATCGTCAACAACGAGGGTATATACGCGTATAGCGGTATTAATTTGCAATTTAAACGACGCATTTCTCTACCATTTTTTAACCGAAAGCAAATTCCCTCTGCGCCACGATAAATCTGCTCGTTATTCAAATTTCACCCGAATGTTACTAGAATCGACAAAAGCCTCGGTCGCGCACGCGCCATTGCGTGATTTAATTCTAGATCGAGGTCAAGGTGCATAATAAAAATTGATAACTATTCATGCTCGTTACAAATTCCCAGACCGTGAATATAAATGAAAATGGCGCACAATCTCGTTTCGAAACCGCATAGGAAAAAAAAAAACATTCAAAATCTCCCCTTCCCCCCTCCCCTCGTATTCTGCGCAATTCTGAAAATTAGCCT
>NW_006263576.1:294053-309208 GCF_000469605.1 Apis dorsata
AAGTGCCATAGTGTCAGTCGTTTAATCCGTTTCGTAATGCCGCGAAAAATCTTTGGTCGAATATTTTTGCTGATTGGACGATCGACGCGAGGCAATGGAGCCCAAAGTATTTAGCACCCAGCGCCACGAGTTTAAACGAGAGTAGAGACACCTATGCGTGTTCCGCGGCCATTAATGCCGGGCCAGTCGCCCTCTCTCTCGCCTTCGTGTATCGATACGTGTACAGACACGTATATATACACCAGGGCCAGGATCAGCCCGCGAGCGATGGTAATTCTAGGATAATTCCAATTTCGAGTGGTGATTTTGTTGCGCAATTCGTGTCGAGGAAGGAATACGATATCACGGGTTACAATGGTGGATCGTCATGCAATCCGCTCACTGTTCTTCCGCCTCGTTAACCACGTAAACTGAATTTTTATCCTTCATTTTTGAACAATTCTGTTTCCTGCTTGTGAAGAGAGGATGCCAAGGAAATATACAGGATGAGATATTTAAATGGATTGAATAATTTGATTATTTATGATTTTATAAGAGAAATATTTGGCACTGTATGTTCGGAATATATCAAGAGATAGTGAATTTAATTCTTATTCATATTATTCATATTATTAATAGTATATAGTTATGTGTATGAATATATGTGTTTAATATAAATACAATGTTAAATAATATTTGTTGTACATTGATTTAAATTTGAAGCTAAGTGAATATTATTTTATAAATTATTTTATTATTAAAAAATAAACATCAAATTCGATTTCTTATACTAGTTTAAAATTTAACATAACGTATAAAAAAAAGTAATGTTAAGAAATCTTAAAAAATAAACGAAGGAATTATTAATAACAATCGATGAAATTAATCAAATCAATTAATTATAATATAATTTTAATTTTAATTGTTTTTCGACGAAATATATCGAATTTGTTAAACTAAATTGATTAATGTCATTTTATTATATTAAAAATTCAATTCATTTCAATAATTTAATATGTAATTTGTTAGATTTATTTCAAAAATTGATTGTATTTAAAAGCAATGAAAAAGTTTATATAAACATATAAATTCCATTTGTTTTCTTTGTGAAATATAACAAATCATTTTTAAAAAAAAATGTTGTGCTTTTTTAAAAAAAAGTGACTGCTTTATCATTGATTTGATTATAATGATTGATTACAATGATCCTTAATAATTTCATCAAAATTTTCTTGAAAATTTATTGTATCTTATACTTATATATTACTATATTTATATATTTTTTAATATCTTCATAGATGTTGTGTATACAACAGAGTTTTTAAGTGTCCTTACAAATAAAAATCCGGTAAATTTATCTCTAGAGAAAGAGAACTTCCACGTCCACTCCATTTATTTGAAGATACTACAATATAGAATGCAACAAGATTTTCAACAAGTGCGAAGAAGTGCTAGAAGAGCCATTGAGAGGATAATAAATCAATGACAAGAATGATCTTTCTGAGCATTTCCTATAAAAATAATCGGATAACATAAAATTTATCATATTTCATAAGCAAGAATAAATAGGACACATATCTAAAAAATAAATTTGTTTCATTTTTTAAAAATATTCTCTTAAAGTGGGTTTTAAAAATTACGAAACACTTTGTAAAGCAGAAAATAAACATCATTTTCATTGTTGAAACTTTTACTTTTTTACCTGTTCTATTTATTTATATTTAACTTGATTTAATAATATTATATACATATAAACATTTTGATTTAATAATATTATATATAATTATATATTGTATATTGCAGCAATTTTCTTATGTAAGATACAATAAAGAAGAGAAATTTAATTTTTACAAAAGAAAAAGTTTAAAGTATAAAAGATTTTTTTACGTTATGACATAATAAATTTTTTATTTAATTCGTAAAATTTTTACTATTTATCGATTATTAATACTATTTTATACGTTGAAAATTAAAAAGACAAACGAACGATAATTCCAAAATGACAATTCGTAAGACATTGAAGAATGCGAGTGGTCTCTACACAGTAATCCAAAAACACATCGTGCTTGAGCAAATATAAAAGCAGATGATCAAAATCGATGTGAGACAATATCGAAAAATCTCCAATACTCGTAGATCTGTCGCGAGACTTATTTGTAGGAAAGCGGCGCGGATTCGACAACTTCCTGTCCCACCGGAAAAGAGCTGCTTCCCATTCTGAGATATCCTGACAGTTTTATAGTCGACACTTTCCACGTACGAAATAGCGTTTTGTTGGAAGAACGTGCACGGAACTCGGCATCGTGATATCGAACGGAATTCAAGTGTCCAACGAAGGACCTGCGTCCTCCACAATTGTAACCTATTTTAGTCTAACGCTATGGCCCTCTTCTCTACGACAGGAATTCAGAGAAGCTATTCCACCACGGCACAGTTTCCCGTCTAAGCGTCTATCCTTTTATACCAAGGAGATTCATAGCATTTTGATGAAAGAAATCTCTTTTTATCGTTTCATCGAGATTTTGAATAATTTTTAAATAAATTTTATTTGGCCTAATTTTGGGAAAAATATTTTGCAATGTTTTATTCGAATTATGCTTGTCGTTCGTATTTTATAATTTTTACTTTTAATAATTGAAATTGAAAATATTTGATACGTAACTTTTTTTTAGTAGTAAAAACAAAAATTTGAAAGTAAGAAGTGAAATTCGAATGATTGTCCATCGATGAAATAGGTATATACATATTAAGAAAATATATACATAATTAATTCAAGCTATATATTTTATGAATTGAAAAGCTTATACAAAAATTATCGTGTTTAAATTAAATATACGAATAGTAGAAATAATTTTATTACAACAAAATACATACAATATTATATTATAATGCTGTAAATATTCGCATTTTTTTTAAATATTATAAAATTTACAATTAAAAACCATTATTGAACAAATTTATATACAAATTTACAGTTTATTAAAAAAAATAAATTCACAAATTAATATGAATTATCGATTAGTAAACTCATGTTTAAAATTAAAAAATATACGATAATTTATGGACAATGGGTGTTATTTATAAATTGTGAAATGATTCGTACAGACCTACAAATTGTCAATACGATACATCTATTGGAGAATGTACGTATATCAAGAACCCTCGATATCGATTCGATATTAGGCCATATTTCCTCGATCCAGGTGGCGGTTGCCCAAAGTCAATTTAATCGAGGAATCGTGTACAGGTATGGGTAGCAACGCTCGATGTCCTGAGTAAGCCAGTTTGCAGTATCCATCTATCCACTCTCTCTCATCCTACTTTTACGGAAGAAAGAAAGAGAGAAAGAGAGAGAGAAAAAAAATATACGTATACCGGAAGTTGGAACCGAAACCGTTCTCCTACGATGCTGTTCGTATATCTTTGCTATAATTGAAAAACACGTCAGGATATTTTATTTATCCACTGTTGCGGAGAGAAGGTAAAAGAAAGAGAGACGAATTGAATTTAAGCGAGGATGATGTTTTTGCGATATCGCGAACCGGGATTTCATTTAAATACAGATCATAATTTTTTTTTTTCTTCTTTTCTTTTCACGAAGTAACCAGATCGTTTGATATATAAGGTGTTAAGAAAAAAAAGTCGAAGACTTTAATGGTTTATAATGCTCGCTCATCAAGAGGAATAAAAAATATTCAAATATTAAATTATCAGTAATCTGTATCTGTATAGGATTGAAAACAATAATTCTATCATATTGAGTAAAAAATATTATATGTATGCATATAAATTTTATTGATAAGTTTACATGCAATACATATTGTCAATACAATGAAATATTCTTATTATACAATCGTTATATATTATTTTCAACTTTTCATCTCATGTTGAACGAGAATATTCAGAAGAATATTCATATATTTCTTACACGATCTATAATCCATTTAAATTTATTATAATTCATTTATATTTAATTATATAATTAATCGATATAATTAATTGATATTAATGAAGTTTATTCATGTTCTAATATCTTATTTATTTTTCAAAGTCTATTAATAATGATTGTATAATTATACATTAATATCAAGATTGAAATTTTAATACGTTATGAAAAAAGAGTCTTTGATTCTATATTATGATAGAAAGGATGATAGAAAGTATAATCGTGATGGGGGAAAAAAAAAAAAACACTTTAAAACCAACGACTGACTCGCTGATTTCCTTAATTACAAAAGAAAGCAGATAAAAATGTCGACTACGTTAAGGAAAATGAAAAAAAAAAAAAAGCGTAAAACTTTCGTTCAAACGCGAGAAGTGTCGATACTTGTCCGGTGGAAAAAGATTCTGTGAAAATTGAAAAGAAAAGAACTTTTCTTTTCAATTTTCATTTCGTTGATAGAGCTTATTGTTCCACTTTCATTATTACTCTTCTTCCTTCTACTTTGTTTACTTACTGTCCACAATCACTCGAACAATAAGAAGAAATAACGAAAAATGAATTTTGTTTACTCTTAGTTAGTCTATTTAAATCAAGCATTCTCAATTTTTTCCACTATTAAAGAGATAAGTTTTTTTAAATTTTTTGATCTTTACATTTTTTTTTGCTTCTTTTTTTTTCCTTTATATCAAAAATTTATTCATGATTATATATTATAATCGATTTTAAATATTTATAATGATATTTGGATTTTTTTACGCATCATGAAGATAATATTATTAAATAAATTTTAAAAATTACATATGTTTTAGATAATAATATTTTCAAAACATAATTATTTTTATTAATATTTTTAATTTGCTAATATTAATATAATGATTTTTCTTGAAATAAAATATAATATATAATATAAATATAATATATATTATATATTGATAATATAATTGATCGATTGTATAATCGTATAATTGTATAATCGATTCTTCATAAATTAGAAGTTTTATAAGTATTCATATCGCACATATGCAATTTTAATAATAAAAGTTAAATAGTAAAAATGATTTGAATTATGCAATATTATTTCTTCTGAAAGAAAATTCTAGAATATATAATTTATCAAATCTCTAATTTTATTAATTAATAAAATTTAAAAATAAAAATTAATTTTGTTAAAATAAAAGCCATCATATAATTTTTTTAATTTCTGCAAGATAAATCTATCGATTATTTTATCAAAAAAAATTTTCAAATTGCATATATAAAATATCGAAATATTTTAAAAAATTATAAAAAATCGCATAATATTATAATTACATATTTTCAGTATTACATAAATTTTAAAATAACTTGTTTAAAAAATATAAATTGAATTGTTAAGGAATAAATAAGAAACATTATGGATTTTTCATTATTAAAGTATAAGTAATAACTGTATTCATATAATTTAAGTTGCATATTGCTTATAGTAATCATCCAATATTTTTACGATATAGTAAAAGTATTCGAGAAATCAACGTAAAGATTATTTCTAGTCCAGGAATGTCGATTCTACAAATTCTACAAATTGTCAAAGTGGCTTCTACAGTATCTTCTCTCATATCAATTGTCAGATTCTTTTTTTCCTATATTATCCTATATTATATATTATCTATTTATTGAGAAAATAAAAATTCTTTTTATTTTGTAAAAATTAATCCATTTCAGAGTTTTTTTTTCGAAAGTTAATATTTAATTTTTAAATATTTTTTAAAAAATTAGTTAATTATATTCCTTCAGTATTCAACTATTCTGTTATATATTTATAAATGATAATATAATTTGATATGGATTGAATCGATACATTAAATTTCATTAATATAATTTATTTAATTATATAACAAATTGATAAAAATATTTCTCGATTCTCATTACTTTTTATATACACCTATTTGCTTTATGAAAATTTTTATTCTACATTTTCAATTCATTAGATATTAAAATATTTACAACATTACATATTTAAAAAATCAGCAATCATATCATAATATCTTTAACGATTTTTAATTGTAAAATTAATCGCATTAATCGATTTGCCATTATTTAAAAATTTTTATAAAATTAAATATCTTAATCTCTCGATAAAATTTTTATTGCACATATTTTAAATGCAAAATATCCTCGATATAACACCATTCAATATAAAAATTCGAAACAATTTTATCTTGCAATCAAATTTTCATTCCACCATTTTTAAATTACAATGTGATACACTTAAATACCTAAAACATTATCCTCTACATAATTTCGAATATACACGTATCTATGTACGAAGATCTTACTAAAACTATCGAAAGGGGGTATCCCTTCGAATCTGAAATTCGATCGTTTCTTGAAAAAAATCATCTGATTATAAACGAATAAACGTGTATACGAGAGAAGAGGGACTTCGGGTGGAATCATGATGCATTGCTTACCCTATGCTGTTGCAGATAATCGCGGCTCATTAGGTTGGGTATTAGCTCATTAAGCAATAAACCTACCTAGCCGGTTAATTGGCGACAACCCCACTCGCTTCCGGTTCGGTCGCTAGCGGTCAGAGAGGAGTCCAATCGCCGTCGATCTCGCCAATCCCCAAACTGTATCGTCCGTCGTAAACGGGTTCCTCATTAACTTCTCCTCCCGTCACTGTTATCCCTCGCCTTCCTTTTCTTCGCTTTCTCCCCCTTCTTCGATATCGCTCCGTCATTTTTGCCCCTTTTTCATCCATTTATTACGTTTACCGCCGTCTGTTGCGTCCCTTTTCTTTTTTTCTTTTTTTATTTTTTTTTAGAATTTGTAAGAGAGGAAAAGAATATTTGAGTAGTTTTATTGCTTCCTTTAGAAAGTAAAATTTTTCGTCGTTTTCTTTGTTATATTCTTTTTATTCTTACTCTTTATGAAAGATTTTATTGTCTATTAAAAGGGTATTAAGATACTTATAGAGAAAATTGATTGGTTTAAATGTATAAATGTAAGAATACTTGTTTGTTTCTTTTTATTGTTTCTTAAGGGATATAGTCTGTTAATTAATTTTCGATATAAGTATTTAATATATTTCTATAATTTCATTTAAAAAATTATATTTGCAAGATAAAGCATGAGAATTATAAGATGCATCATTTAATTTTCTTGATAAAATTTTGTTTTATTTTTTATTGTTTAAGAATTGTGGCTAAATCTAGTTAAATGAGATACTCTGAGTATCCTTTGAGATACATTCTCAAAGGATCTTAAAAAATATGTTATAGAATAAATATAATTTAATTAAATGGTTATTAATTATATTATTAAATAATTGTTAATATACTTATATATAATATATTTATATACATAATTATTAATATACTTATATATATATATAACAGTTGAATACTCAAATAATTATATCACATAAATGAGAAAAGAAAAATTTTAATACATAAAAAATATTTTTATATCACCAGTAGTTTTCTTTTGAACTTCTTTTTAGAATAATATTCTAAAATTTCATCTGAAAATAAAATTCTATTCGAAATTATAACATAATTATTTTAAATACTCAATAATTACTTTAATTAAAAAATTTTTATCATGTTTTATAATTATTAAAACTATTAAACTGATTGAATTTATAGTATTTTTAATTACAGAAATATATCATATATTTTTAATGATAAAAAATAATAAATTATTTAATTCAGGCAAATGATACATTTAATTAAATATTAAATATAGGAATTAAAGAGAATTCAGAATTAATGGATTAATCAATTGAGAAAAACATTATTTTTCAATAATGTTAAATTTGTAAATTATTGTATAAAATATTCATTATATAATATATTTTCTTACCTTTTTCAATACTGAATACTTAAACATGATAAGAACAAAATTTTTTAAAAGTTCTGATATGAGATTCATAGCCAATAAATTTTAATGCATAATAATATTTAAGATATGAAATTTATGCAATTATTCTTGACAGCTTACCTAAGTATTCTCTCGGATAAAAGGATTATGTAATATAAAACTATGAAAAGATTAACATAATCTTTTCGAAAGTTATATTGATGTCATCAATAATTTTTATCCATTATATTAAATTTTGAACTTATATGTATACTCAATATTCAATTTTTAAGTATATTTTTATATATATTTATATATTTATATATATTTTTCATATTATAACGACATAAATGAATATATCACATATTTTTTCTGATATTAATTTTATTCATATAACAATTGAATATTATAAACAAATTTAATTATATTCTGATTATAATTTTTTTTGTTTGTTTTTTTTATATTAAAAGTTGGAAAAATTTTGAATAATTTATTCATAAAAAGAGTAAATTATATATATTACATGACATTTTGCAGAACGATTATTTCTCAATCCAATTTTTTCACATAAACAATAGTAATTTATCAAAAAATTGTAAAAAAACTTTCATATTTTTACACTTTACAACAATATTATAATACAAATTGTACGTAAATAAATTTATACAATAAAATTATTGATACTTTGAAAAAGCTATATACTTTGATATATATATATATATATATATATATATTAAATAACACGACATATTTTTTATAAATTAAACAATTATTTAAATATTTGAATTCGTTTCAGAAAATAAATCTTTATAAAAATTAACAATTCTACTAACATGTTATTTGTTAAATAACAAAGATAATTTCCAAAAAGAATCGATAAAACTTTTACTGTCTCTAAACGAGACATTAACGAATAAGAAGAGTAAGTGACTGCATTACAAAATGTTACGATTGAAGTCGTTGAAGTTTATGTCGATTTGCACCCATGAATGGGTGCTTCAAGTAAGTATATAGTATATTTCCTCCAGTTGGCCAAAATTGATGAAACGCTATTTACATTACGTACAGTTAAGTTCAAGCTTTATTCACTGCCATTTAACGGTACATTTAGTCGCTAAATTCTGAACAGTTTGACACATTTGTGAAATCGGTCATTTCACGCGCAATATCTAATAATAATAATGATAGATCCGCGGGCATTGTGTCACGCGATTTAAACCGTGGTTCCATAATGCGCCGTATATTTCTGGTAAGGAGGGGCCGAGAAAACGGATTCAACGGGGAAAATAGAAAGTCAAATATGCAGCGGTGATGCAATTGTTTTTCCAATATCTTGCGAAGGGAAAGACAAATGTTCCTTTTCCTTTTCGTATATACGCCGCAGGCCGGAATATTCCGGCGTATATCCTAAAAGAAACTTGTTTCTTTGACTTGGTTGTGCACGCATCGGTAAACAGGATGGGAGGGTTGCAAAAGGAAAAGTGTACGCGAACAAATCGTGTACGGTGGGATTCGATCGGTTTCCAGTGTAAATATTCCAACGATAAAGTCAAATTTGAGACGAGTTTTTTTTAACAACTAAAAAGATAGATATTTTAAAATAGATAGATAAATAGAAACAAGTATTTATTAAAAATTGTTATTCAAATAAATGATTTAAAATTTGAATTAATAATAGAGAACATTGTTGTAGTATTGTTAATAAAATTTAAGTTAAATGAGTTTGTTAATAAAAGTATTCCACAAACTTTTTATTTACAATGGTATATATACATATTCATAAGGTATCTTTGAAAAAATAAATACAAAAATTGATATATGATCATAAAATGTTTAGTATGATTTAATATTTATTAATAATTTAAGTTTGCATTAGATAAAGCAAATCGAAGATTCGTTCCTTTTTTTTTTCAAATTGAATTCACAGAAATGTTATAGCTGATGCAATACAATGCATAATATAATTTTCTAAATACACTAGTCTACAAGACAAAAAAATCACTAAATCTTTCAAATTTATTTTTTGAATTTTTTTTTAATTTTCTGAGAAAAATATTGTATAACAGTTCATATATCTAGTTTTGTTTTAAAGAATAAAACGTCCGTTTACTGTTATCTAAATTTTGCTGAATATATTGGATGGAAAACAGAGAGAAGAATTAAACGTTATTTCATGTACGAACATTAATAAATTTTGCATGCAATTTGTATTATAATGAAGTCTCTTTTTTTACAACGAATTTTTAAAATCTTAAATACGATTTTTTTAATGTAACACGCTTAACATGTGTTTAAGAACGCCCTCATTGCCTTATCATTTCTTGGCATCGTTCTTATTTGTTGCGTTATTGCATTGAAGCATACTAATCATATAATAAACACGCATTAAACACCTACTTAACATACGTTAAGCATAAGTTTGTACGTAAACATATGTGGTAATGGTCGAACCACGCAACTCCGTGATATATATCTTATGTTATTCTGCGTTATTATGTCAGTGATTTCATTTTTGAAAATATCAGAAACTAGTGGCAAAATATTCTATGTTTGTTGCAATCTTTAGGATTATTGTAAAGAAAAAAATTTTTTCATGAAAAATGTAAAACGAATTAAGAAAAAGATTTATTAAATATATTAAAAAGATTTATTAAATATTTTATTAAAATAAAATAAAATTCTAATTTTAAGAAGAAATATTCCAGCATATAAAAGTAGAGACTTTTTAAAATAAAATTAGATAATCCTTATATTTCTTTGAGAAATTAATTTTGTGAAATATGTACAAGTATATATAATCAAATATTTTCCATTAATATTTTTCTATTAATTAATTTCACTATATCAGATTATCAATACTTCTATAAGTATTTAATTGTAATATTTATATAATTTCATGCAAAATAATTTTTGATTAGATTCAATCATTCAATAAATTTATAATATCTTTGTGGCACTTTTTTCAAAATTAATTTAATATTTATGATTTATAATAAATTTTTTTTTAATGTAGAAAATAAAAGTCTGTACTAACACAAAATTTAATGAACAATATTAGCTCGCCGACAAATTCGAAAAGAGACAAAATTTTATATGCATGAACTTAATAAAAGTTTAATAAAGAATAATAAGAAGTTAACGATAATAGCAAAAGGATAAGACAAAATTTTTCATAATTGTTAGTTGAAGCAATCGTGAAAAAGTTTCAGTGTATTTTGCTCGAAAGAACTTTGAAGTGGAATTTTAATTAACAATATGTAAATGAGGTAAAAGCGTTTAATGCCTATAATGTAACTCCATGCTTATATCGACAACGATAAAAAAAAACGTCTAAATATATATATAAAATATACATAATGTACATATATATATATATATTACATATTAATATAAAAGGAGAAATTAGTATTCAGTAATTATAGAACTATCTTCTGCAGCATTGTTTACCTAATTTGCTTACTTATTTAAAGATATGAGCCTGTATCAGCGAATTCCGTTTTCCACGAGAAATAAATTAACAAAAACAGTTTACCAGTCTAGTACAGCGATACAAGTAAACACCGCACTGCAGCTGTCTTTAGCAGCCTTGCATTTCATTTATAGTTCCTACGATATGCTCGTTTTTTCTTTCTCGAAAGTTGTACTATAGCATATGCGCTATCTATATATTATTATAGCGTAAAATATTTCATAAAATTTCTTAATGAAATAAACTATTTAAAAAATATCATTCTAAATATTTAAAAAGAATAATGTGTATTTTATTTTTAATAGTAGAATTTAATAGAATTTTATGATTAGATAGAATTTATATTTTATTAAGAACTATATGTTTTATATTAATAAAGAAAATTTAATATTGAAAAATTGTATAGAATATTAAAAATAATAAAGATATCGAGTAATTTTTTCTAATTTTAATTATCTCATTTCTGTCTTTTTTTAACAAATTTTATTTTATCATTTTTTTTTTATTTTACGAAATGCATATAATTTAAGAAAATATTCAAAATATCCAAAATATATTTAATAATTTTTATGGTTTCCAAAGAGTGAAACGCATTTCTATTTATCTCATTCATTTACTTTTGTTAATAAAAATAAATATATCATTTAATAACTTTTCTCAATTTTTACTACTTGATTTTTCTCTATTGTTTTTTTTTTTTTGAAAGTTTTGATTAAATTTTTACAATTTTATCTTGTTTATTTTTAATAAGATAAATAAAATATATTTTTTAAAATTCCTCGATTTATTTCTTTATTTAATAATAAAATAAACTTTTTAAAAAAAATATTGGAATCAAATAATCGAAGAAAAATTA
This sequence comes from Apis dorsata, assembly GCF_000469605.1. Classification (NCBI taxonomy): domain Eukaryota; kingdom Metazoa; phylum Arthropoda; class Insecta; order Hymenoptera; family Apidae; genus Apis; species Apis dorsata. The sequence continues at coordinate 306,144 of NW_006263576.1, forward strand.
TTAGAAAATTTTTAAAATTATTTTAATTGTTTTATAGATTAATAAATAAAACACCTAAATAACCTAAATAACCTAAATAAAAAATTATTTCATTCTTGAAATTTGCAATTATTATATTCTGAATATTTTGAATATTTTCATATTTACATTACATTTTGTACATTTTTGGAGTTTTAAATTTTTCATAAATGTACAAATATTTACAATCTAATTAAAACGATTATTGTAAAATAAACTATCAGTCAAAAAATAAATCATAATAATATAGATGTTACAATTTAGAAATACTTTTAAAATTTTAACACATTATTTTTAAAAAAAGAATAGTGACAAAATATTGCTTCGATGTCAAAACTGTTTCCCAACTTCGACATTTCTGTCAATCATCTACACTTACAACGTCATGCTTTCATTTTCGATAGTTTTAGTGATGTATTATAAATTCACTGCACGATACGTGCAGTCAACATCCTTAACCTACAATATCCTAGTTTTCTTGTTATTCTTTTAAACTATATTCTAAATTTAATAAGTTTAATATAAAATTGCAATTTACAAAAATAATTCAATATTTCATATTTGTCATTGGTTCAATAACATATTGCACTTTTTGATTGATTTTATACACAATATACAAAATTTGCAATCTTTAAAAAATTCTTTTATACAATTATAAATAAATATTATTAGTAAAATTTTACTACTACTACTAATCATATGCTATCAATACAAATAAATTTCCTTAGTAATAATTTTTCACTCTAAACGTATTTCAAATTTCTATGGAATACTTATATTAGAACAAACTTTCAATGAAATTTTATTTTTATACTCTTACTCTTCATTAATTTTTCTATATCTCTTTTCTTAAAATTATGGAATATTTTCGAATAAATAGATAAATATAAAAGGAGTTTTTTTGAATCGATAGTTGACAAAATACATAAATATAAAAAAAAATCAATTATGGACATTGTATTATATTATTGATTGATTTTTATAAAGGAGCATATTATCATAAGACATCTATTTATGTATCACTTTAGTTTCGAAAAAAATCAAATAAAATATCAAGCATATGTCTCTGTATACCTAACCTGTTTTATTAGATAGCATTAGATAGTATATTTGCATAATGATAAATGTACATACGAACTATAGATAAATTAATAGATTGTTATTTCAAAGATAGCATATTATGATAGATTTATACTCCATTTAAATACTATTATTTGAAAATTTGGAAGTATCCATATTTTTACTTGAAATAAAGAATATTTTATAAATAATTATGAAAGTAAACAGTTATAATAAATGTTTATTAATATCGATAATTATTTATTATTTATTTAATAAAAATTAATAGATAAAATATTAAAAAAGAAATAATAATTATTTTGTCGAATAAAATATTTATTTTTCTTGAAAAATCAATAATGAGAATCACATCATATTCCGAACTATTCGTATTTATATGATGTATCTTTCATAAATTGCATGTTTTTATATAAAATATTGTAATTTTTTTAAATTAAAGAGACAGGAATGTGTATATTTGAATATTTTTATTTCACATAATAGAAATTCACTTTTAAATTAAATTACAACAGATACATTTATATTGATATAAAAACGGGATTTTTAATTTTTCACTTCCATTTAACAAGAATTTATCATCCGTGCCAAGTGCCGATTTCAAACGAATTCTTGGGATGGAAAAAGCGTAGCTAAAGAAAGCACAGTCAAGTCTGCCATAAAAAGAACCGGATTAATTAACGTGGAAGTTTGTAGTCTTTGTTCTTTGTTCGCTTACCTAGCATGACCCTCATCTTGTTCGCCATCCGACTTTCCTGCTGTGATGTTCACACGGGCGACCGCTTTTTAGAGAAGCGAAAGAATTCTATCTTCGGAAAGGTAACTTCGATCTTCACAACTGAGGTCCCTGTTTTTATTAACATTAATCTTAACGATTAATTATGCAATTAGCGTTGCGATTAATTAGTGCTTTTTCTAGCAATAAATAAAAGCAATTTAAGAGCACTTATTACTAATCTGAAAAAATAGATAGTAATCAAAAAATCATTTTAAAACAAAATTTATATCTCATTATTCAGAGATTCAGATATTTTAGGCATTTATAAATTAATTTAGTAAGTATTTTTAAATTAATTTTTTATATTTTAATTATTTGTTATTCTAATATTTGATGAAATGCGAAAAGAGATATATTGTCAAATTAAACTGTAATGTGTTACCAATTAATTCGTGAAAATAATGAACTTAAAAAAAAATAATAATATTTCTGTACAGTATATACTTTGTGGAATTTCTTTTGAATGTTCACATATCATTTATATCATTTCAATGTCATTTAATAGATATATATTTTCAGAAAACACATATCATTATATCAAAATTAACAACTTTTATTAATTCAATTGTCAACATTGAAATTAATGCCAAATAAATCTCAAAAAAATAATTTCTTCTAATATTTCCAAATTTTATTTTTACATATATTTATATCATTGTATATAATTACAAAAAATATTATCCATTTATTTTTCTTTTCACATTCTGAAACGTATTATAAAATAATTATATATTAATAACAATACGTTACAATAAAACAATATAACATCTCATGAAAATAAATAAATAAATATATATATATATATATATATATATATAATTACATTTCTCAACAAATTACAATATTAATTTTGTCAAAATTTTCGCGTTTTCAATAATCGTAAAAAAAAAATCGTAAAAAATTCGTTATTTCAACGATACGCTTGTCGTATTATATTATATACATTAACATCTTATTCGGTAAACAAATTTACTAACACAGTCTATTCTTCGCTGAACATACTCAACCACAAAGTTCTAAAATTCTCCAAGCAAGAAAACTCCATTGTCCTCCATGCTTTTATCATTTATTGCGTCACTATTTATCACCTATTTTAAAAGCCTGAAACTACCTTCGCGAAAGAAATTTCGTCGAGCCGGCAAACTCGAGTTTAGAAACTGCTTGACCATATATATATATATATATATATATA
>NW_006263576.1:309593-313781 GCF_000469605.1 Apis dorsata
CTCCTTCTGAAAAGGATGAAAAAAAGGTTATGGAACAGGATGGAAAGATTTTCTAGCGGGAATACAAATTGCACTTTTACGAGAGTTAATCCCAGTACGCGGCGCCGGGACGAAATCAAAAAGTTTGCTGATATCTCTTCAGGCTGAATATACGTTTCGCGAACTATGGAAATACTTTCACCAAGGCGGCGAACAACAGTGCGCGTTGGCAATGTTGGAAGACCTCTCGAGAGGTCGAGAGGTCGAGAGTTGGCAGAGACGTCGCCTTCCGGACTTTTTCCCCAAGGCTGTAAACGTCGCTGACAGAATCCTCGTTTGTTTCCACTTCTCGCTTACCTACGCGTCATCGTTTCGCGAAATTCTTTCGATAGTGTGTACGTATGCTCGACGTATGCAAATTTCGGTTGGGTTTTTACGCGGATCCGTGGATCCGTGCTCGTGAATATTGCGATCCTTGTGAAAAATAAGATAGTAGAATTGAAGGATTTGGAAGCGATCGATGAACTTCTCACTTTTTGTCTTTTTTCTTTTTTCGATGAAACATTTATTATTTGGAAAATTAATCGGAGGAGGTGAAGATAAAATGTATAGTGTTACAAATTATAATATGTAATACTATATTTAAAATGATTAATACTGTTGAAAAAATATTACTAATACTAAGTTTATTAAGTAATAAAGTTGAAATTGAGAATAATTTTTTATGAATCTTTAAATTGTTAGAAAATTATAAAACTTTTTAAAGTTATTATTATGCAATTTGAAAATTTGGATTCTAAATAACCTATAAATAATCCATTAAAATACAAATGTTATGAATTATATGTAATAAATCCTATTTTTATTTTATATTTGTACTTTTTATAATCATTATTTAATTTATATTATTAGATTTATTATTATAATTAGGATTTTATATAAAGAATAATTTCTAGCAATTTTCTTTTATTATATTGTTGAATTATGAAATGGATACATATATATTTTTATTAATTAACTTTCAAATTAAATTGCTCAATTCCAATTATTTATTTTACCCGATTGAAGCTCAGTTTATACGGGCGATTTTGAATAATTTGAGGTCGATCAATCTACTTGACCGAACAAGAGTTGCTTAATATAAACGAACTGACTTTAACGAACCATATTGCATCTAGGCAACGCAAGTTAGATTGGCTTAATATCGGTAATTTTGACTTCGATATAACGAAATAAAATGGTAAGAGAAATAAAACTTTTCGTACACTATTATAAGAAATTTAGTTAATTCAAAGATTTTGATTATAATATATGTAATAGTATAGAGAAATTTTTTTTATCTCTATAAAATGTAAAATTAATCTCCAGTTTCAATATTTTTTCAATTTTTATTAAAAAACAAAATTTTTAAAATAAATAAATTTCTTTATTTAATTAATATATGAAAATTTTTGTTCTTTATTATTCTTTATATTAGTTTTAATTGACGATTTCAGAATTTGAAACTTAAAGGAAAAAGATATTTAAAAATACATTTAAAAATATAGTTTTAATTGTATTTATTATCATATAAAAAAATTACTTCATTCAAACGAAATAAAATAAAGAATTTCATATCCCTATTACAAGTTTTTAACAAATCTTTTGAACAATTTATTTACAATTTATTTATTAGTTTAAATACTATATCTTTTTCTCACATTTAAATTATATAACAGAATATGTATAATAATACAGGTACGCTGTATGAAAATATTTAAATACGCTTATTACGAACCAATAATTCTAATGTTAGCAAATAAAAAAGCCTTGAAAGAAAATAATCCGATACTTCTTCCTCAGGAATAATATGCTCAACCGTTTTCGAGATACCATTATTAGATTTCACTCGCACGCCCGGATCTCGAAATCTGCGAATTCGAGGCATTTATATCCTGATCGATCGAACAGTTGCGAGTATTTCCGTATTTGTTATCGAGCACATATGTATGCATGTACCTATCCATGTTCAACCATTGCTGCAGCGAGAACCGGCTGTTAGTACCGACGGTACGAAAGTGAGAAAGAGCAAGGACTAGGGTGCAACAAGGGAGGCGAGTGTGCGAGAAAGGGATAGAAACAGAGAGAAAGAGGAGGTTAGACGCACCTGCGCATTTTTCAGCACCGCTATGGCAATTAATTAGCCCTTTCTCTTTCCTACCGGTATTTTCACGCGCTCGCTTTTTACTCCTCTCCTTCTTTCTCGGTTCTTTCCACTCCATTCGACGCTAGCCTGACCCATAAATCAGCACGTGTTTGCACGCTCCCTGTTTGTCGCATAGACGACTGACCCGAAATTCCAGTTTAACCTATTCGAGCGCCACCTTTCCGCTTCTCTCATTCACTCTTCACTTCAATCGTACATGCATGTTGTTTCTTTTTCTGTCTTTCTCTCTCCCTCTCTCTCTCTCTCTCTCTCTATCTCTCTATCTCTCTCTTTCTCTATCTCTCTCTTTCTTCTTCAATCAATTTCCTTATTTTCCTTGACTTTTTCTCGTCTCGATTTCTCTTTGACAGACGAAATGGAAATGGCGAAGGAGACGATCGAATCACACGGTTTTCTAAAGCTGTTCGAGCGTGTATTGCGCGTTTCTCGGGCAAATTAACTCGTATAAAGGGTAATCGATTTATATTCCAGGTATGGGATTGGTATAATGGCGTGGTGAAAAGGATTGATTTACGTTATGCAAATTAATATCGATATCAAATGTGAAATGGAATTTGATCGTTATCATGGGTCATTTGTTGTCGTAAGTCGTCCGTTAGTTATTGTTAGAGATCGATTTGCTTAAATTGAAAAGTAAGGATTTATATTGTTATGAAATTTAAGTAGTATTCAATTTGTGGATAATAATAATTGAAATAAAAAGAAACTTGTAGAAAAATATATTCTTCGAAAGATTAAACAATTTGACATGATAACTTGTTCGTTAATTAAAATCATATAAAATTTCAATTGATGTCATATTTTTTATTTACTTTCGATTGATGGAATTTGAGGCAAATTGAATATTTGGTAGAATAATAAATTGAAGAATTGATTATTTGAGGAAATTAAGTTTATTTCTTAATTGAATATTTATTCCTAAAATAATATTCGAAATAAGTATTGAACATAAATGATGTGAAAAATAAATCATTTAATTGCAAATACATTAACATACTTGTATAAAATATTTCATGAAATATTTGCGTTTCAGTCATAAATTATTTCTCCAATAACTCTAAAGGATAATTTTAAAATAATTTAATTTGAAAATTCTTCAAAATGTCCAAGTCTGATTAAAATATTATTTGAAACATTTAATTTTATAAATGTGTAATAAGTCATTTATATATCTTTTAATATGGATTTTAAATGATTAAATTGAAATAAACTTTATCTTCATCATATATGCCATGAAATACTTGAATATTATTTTCATAAAATTCATCCAGCAATTGCGATCTTAAAATTCTTGTTTACTTATTACAGAATAAATAAGAAATTAATATTCATTTATTTTTTTAATAAAGAAAATAAAAGAGATTTATTCTTAATGTAATTTATTTTTATCTATTATCCTCTATTTATTTTTTTTATTAAATAATCTTCTTTTAAAGAATTATATTTGAAATTAATAAAAATTTATAAATACATAAAATAATATCTTAAAAATCTTTATTATTATTTCAATTAATAATTTATTAACTATTATAAATTATTAATTGCTTAAATTATTTTTTGCTTAAAATATATTATAATAAATTTCGATTGTTATTTGAAAATTGCAATACTTAAAATCTTTTTAAAAATTCAAAAAATAGATTTACAAATTATTTGATCATCATTTAAAAAATAATTATTCCTTTATCACCAAATTTTTTTGAAAATCCATGAATATAGAAAATACATATTTTCAATAAATTTTAATAATCATATAATACTTTAACATATAAAATTTTTAAAATCAATCTTCTGACTCTCCCTATTTAAAAATAAAATAATTATTATATCGTATATTGTGTAAAATTACATTTTTCCTTATTATATACCAATTTCCATATTATTTACGTCGCATTATAGCCATTTCTGATAAATAATGAAATAATTATTGTACTCTCTTTTCCATCAATGTCCAAGATCGGATATTGCTCGCGTGCTCGTATTTTTTTTTTTTTTTTTTTTTT
>NW_006263576.1:313985-324349 GCF_000469605.1 Apis dorsata
TAAAAAGCGTCTATGTCAAAATTACCATACATGCAATTCTATAGCCTCGTTCTCAGGATCATAATTTCACGTTCCCAAGACACTACCCCATAATTTCCGGCGTAACGAATATTCCGTGCCCTGGTCGAACTGATCAAAATCAGCATGTGCAGCGTTTCCTGCTACGCGGACCTAAGCGATACTGACTTACCACACGCGTTAATATCATATAAAGTGTAGAGGAGCAACGATGACTAGAAGCCACCCCTGTGGAAACTTATGTTTACTAATCGAGAAATAACCCGGTTGTCTCACGTTAATTAGATAATACTAGGCATAATATATTGCAATGTGTAATGTGTTCCAGAATAGTTTTGAATTATAACTGTGGAATCGCAGTGGAATTGGACATTATCGTGATGAACTTTCGTATTTTCAGGTAATTATTCGAATGATAAATTTTTTTTTATTTTATATTTCGTTTAATTTGTTGTTTTATTTTAGGTAATAACGTATGTGAAGAATATTTTATTTTATTTGATCATAAAGACATTTTTATTATATCCACAAATGTCGTAGATTTTGAATTTTTAATTTCTTAGTTTTAGATTATTATCTGTGTTCTTTATCAATTTTTTAAAGTTATTTTTGAAGTTATCTGTGTTTTTTTGAAGTTTTTAAATATTTGAAAAATATATTATTTAATAATAATCTTATTATTTAGAATATATTTGCATATAAAATTTATTTTTATTTATTTTATTTTTTATTATTTTTATTTTATTTGGAATAAAAAATTTCTTATCTTATAATGGTATTGCATTTTTTTTTGATTTTAACAAATTTTTATTTGTAATTTATATTTAATGTAATTTTATCACGATTAAAATAGTTAAATATTGTATTTTTGAAATTATAATAATTTTTTTATCAAAATATCAAACAATTTGCAAGTCTATCTTCCAAATTTGCACAAAAATCAATATAGTCAGTAATAATTATTAATAATAGTTACTAATAAGTAAATATAACAATATTTAATTAATTTATATAACAATATTTTTTTATATATAATTTTTATTCTTCAAAATTGATTTTCTTATATCTACATCTAAATATACTAATTTAAAAAGAGATGAAAAATTTATTCAATGAAATTTGATAATATAAATATATTATAATATTTAAATATTATTATTCAACTACGTGAATAATATTTATATGTTTCAAAAATTGTTAATAGAAATTGAGAACTACATAATGAGATATGAATTATTTATTATTAATTTATATGTATATTTATCTATTTAAAGAAATGTCAAATTATAGAATATTCATAATGTTATTGAATATATAAATATTGCAAAGATATTAATTATTAATTTAAATAACTAATTTGTACTAATTTAAGTAATTTTTTTTCTTTTTTTTTTAATACATTTTTTATGTGTAAAACTTCCAATTTATATAAACTAACAATTTATTTGATTTGAAAATAAAGCAGAAGAATATGCAATATATTTGATTAAAGCATTTGCAGTTAATCACTATAAATACATAAATATATAAAACAAATGTACGAAATGAAGACTGTGGAACTTCTTCGAAGTTATTAAGTTAATATTAAATTTATTGAGTTAGCAACTTCTTCGAAGTTTCTACTTTGACGAATTAATAATTAATTTGTTGTACTCGAAAGATTCATAACGAAAATAATTTTTATAAATTTTTATTTTTTTAATAAAATTCTAAAAAATTCTAAAATCTTGTTCAATTTTTTATTATTTTTAATAATAATAGAAAATAAAAGACAAGAAGTAGAAAATTCTTCATATAAAAAAAATAAAAAATTTTATCTCAAAGTTAAATAAAAAAAAAGACTTACATTATTATAAAAATTTAAATTAACTTTCTTTTAAATTTTATATTTAACTTTCTATTTTTTCTTATTAATTAGAAATTAATATTATTAGTAAATAATAATTTTATTTACTTTAATAAATTTATAAAAAAAGATAATAAAATTCTATATTATCTATATTATCATTTTCTTAATAATAAAATTTTATGAAATTTTTTTCAATAATTTTAATTAAAATTTAAATCATACCTGAGATTAAAGAGGATCTTAATCACAGATTTAACAAATTTATTCTATTCCAAAAAATATTTTTACATTTTCATAATGACATTTAATAACAAATCAATATTTAACGTGAAATAACAAAGTGTAAAAATGAAATAAAACAAAAATAGATTAAAAAATAAAAATTTTATTCAAATAACAATTTATTTCGATTCAATCCTTTATCAATATAACATATTATTGCTCAATCATCGAATAGACATTATGTATATGTATAAAGCACCTATATGTCTCAATATTTTATCATGTAATTATATAAGGAAGAAGGAAGACAGAAGGCTTCTAATAGTAAATACAGGCAACGATGCAAAGTTTGCATGCCTACAAAGCTATCGCGTGAGGCTCATTTGCATTGCACCTAGACTCTCAGTATCTATCATCTGAAATTAACACTGTCAGCCATGCTTTCCCAGATTAGCTTGCTTTTATGTACACACACGAGGTTACAATTAAGTCACTAATAGTAATGTGTGCGCGTCTGTACACTTGAGCCTCTGTATAAAGAATTCACGAGCCGTGTACTTAACAGGAGAACTTCTGTAATCAGTGAATTTTGTTAGTTTTGCATTTGATGTATACCATTTGATGAGTTTTTTTGTCATATAACATTTTCCTTCTCGCTCATAGAATATTTGCATTTTACAATTTTATCGGGGCGAATCTTTAAATATTCTCTTGTTAGATGTTGCTGATTTACGACTTTTTCAAGTCCTCAAATTTCTTGAAAATAGTATACTCAATAGAGCTCTAACCTAAATCTTATGAAACATGTATGGGATCACTTCCTTAAGGAGAGAGGAAGGATAGACAAAAAGAGAAATCAGCTTTTCTGAAAAATACTGTAAAGAGAATGGGGAAAGAAGGAAGATAAGTTTATTAAAATATTATTTTACCAAGTTTTTTTCAGGAAATTTACTATTGAGGGTGTAAGGAAAAGTCATGCAAAATATTAAATTTTTTAATCAATATTTCTTATGATAATTTAATTTATAATATTTATTAACTAATATTTCTTGATTCACAGACTTATTTTTTTATTTAAGAATAAAATATTATCATTATATTTTTATATTAATAATATTTTAAATATTGTGTTAAAATTTTTTAATTCTTAATTGTTTCTATTTTTAAAAAAATATAATAATACTATATATATTCTATTACTTCAAAGAATATATATATATATATTATGATATAATTAAATTTAAAAAATAATTCAACAGTTCAACAAATTTTTAATTCTTTTAAATTCTAACCTCAAAGTTTTCTAAAATTTTCTTTCTCAATGTTTGTATCTCCAAATGCTAATCATATTACGTTGAGTCTACGTGATTATAAGAAACATGAGTAGAATTATAATTATTTCATAACTTTCTTGTCAGTCTTATATGAAATTCTATAAATTTTAAATTCTCAATAAAATAATTAAAAAAATTAAGAACTAGGACGACTATATGGTATTGTCGTACTACTTTCATTAAAAAAAAGATTAATAGGAAATTGTATCAAGAATTTTTTAATGATTGGAATCTTATTTTAACAATTGACTTATAATTTTATTTAAATCTTTAAATTTCAAATTGTTGAGATTAATAACTTGATTCGGATAGATCAGAAAAATCAATAATAATTATTAAGAAAACTTTGTTAATTTACAGAAAAAAGTATCTTAAAAAATTCGACAATTTTTTTTGATTAATAATTAATTTTTTTCATTCTGAAAAATAAAATGTAATGATTTTAAGTTAAATTATTAGGAATTGATTTATATAAATAAACAAAATCATATTTTTCTTTTTATAAAATTTTCTTGTAGGAGAGATAATTCAGTAAAAATCGATTATAATAATTTTAGACAATTTTAGACAATTTTAAACATATTGCACATTAAATATTTATAAAAAAAAAAAAAAAAAGAAAATATCTATAACAGAAGCAATAGATTATTAATATCATATCACTAATGTTTGTCAAACACTCTCTTTGATATCTAGAATCTAATATCGATCTCATAATTTTATATTAAACCGATCAATTCTCGCTTATCTCAGTATTAATAACTCTATATTAGACCAGCTTGCACTTCATTAATTTCACGACCAACGTACCAGGAACATCATCACGTTGTCGTCTGTCGTGTAATCGTTGCCAGTGTATCGTTATCAGTGGGCAATTCGGATCAATAAAATAGTCGTCTATCCGGTCAGATAACTTCATGGATGATAGAGTGTTAATTACAGAGGACACGATATGAATTGTATATGCATATATCTATATAAAAGAAAAAAAAAAAAGAAAATTTCTCGAAACATTAACGAGGAACATTAGCAAGAGATTGACATATGATGTGAAATGTTATGAAAGCGAATATTTTCCCAATTTTTTTCCACTATTGCCTTTGTGAAACTTGAATACGTTTGAAATTCATGAATAATCCTTTTGTAAATATCTTCGAAATGTTTTAATGAGTTTGTTATGGTTATAACCTTATACATATTTGCCCGTTTGAATCATTTTTGATTGATCCAGCAGGATGAAAGAGATCATTGTTTCGTTTTAAACAGATAAATGAAACTGAACTACTCTGGAATGAATGATTATATTGTTTTTAATTGAAAATGTCTCTCGTATTCTCGTATATGAATTCAATTAATTTATTATGTTGTCCCATGTAAAATTATTCAGTTTAATAAATTCAATAACTTAGTAATATACATCTTATTAAATTTTATTTATTATCTTATTAAAATATATCAAATCTTGTATCAAAAATTCGGTCATTTCACATTTAGAACAAATTTTAATAATTTAAATATTACAAATTGATTAAAAAGAATTATCTAAATTGTACAAAGTTGATTATCTAATTAATTTTGCCAAATCAATTTCTTTTTATCAGATACAATTTCGAATCGAAGATCTTTAAAATAATTTTTAAATTCTTTCGTGATTTTTCATCCATCAATACGTAACATCATACACGTATATTACAGCTTTATGATATTACGAAGTTTGATTATATCAAATGATGATCAATTTATTTTTTTAATGTATTTTCATCAATGTATTTTCATCAATGTGTTTTTTCAAATACATTTCTCTTATACTCACTTAGCTCCACATTTGATAATTTCTTTCGATTGTAGATTTATCCTTTTCTTTTTTTTTTTCACCTGGATCAATAAATATAGTATTCAAATTAATTCTTGATAATAAAAAACATAAAGAAACGAGGATTTTTATAACAGCGATAGAAACGTTTAACGAGAACAGGTAAAAGTGGTGGCACATAATTTTCAATCTTCCGCAGAATGAACCGCTAACGAGTTACCAGGTTTGTATTAACATAGGGCACGTTTCCTCTGAGGGATTTGATTCCGCAAGGTAATAACCTTGGCACGTACACCGATGCCGAAGCTTGCCACTTCTTGCGCGTTTCATATAAGCTCGTTAGATATATAGTATTATATATATAGTATATATATATAATATTATATATATGTGTGTGTCACACCTCGAGTTAACAACTCAGTTGGCTCGATCATAAAGCAAAGTAAACAGCACGCCATCCTAAGTAAATGGAATAACCTTCGTGTATCCCGGAAACGGCACCGTATCGTAAAGTTTTCACGTTTTCGTTCTTATTAATCCACGGCAAAACAAAATGGCCGGCCACGTCCAGATGTCGCCCTCGATTTCCACGCCGCTCGCGTTTTTTAAATAAATCAGCCACCGTGAAATTTTTAACGATTTGCCGTAAAACCACCGTGTATAATGGTGAACAGTTGCCGTACGAATTTACGATATATGTCTATACACTGTATCCGGTTTATCGTGACTTCAAATATCTCGAAAAATGTAAATGAGAGGGAAGAACCGTTTTGAAAAGTTATTTGATACATTACGCGGTATAATTCTTTATAAATGGACGCATCAATTTGAATTTTTTCAAATAGAAGCATGAAATTTTTCAAATACCGATTTTTAATTTAGGAGACATATTAAGTAAATTTTATGAAGTTTAAGTTATATTATATTCCAAATTAAACGTTTTTTAACATTGATAGTTTTTCTATATAAATAAACACATGAAGGTCGATTTGAATTTTTTCAAATGAAAGCATGGAATTTTTAATCTACTAATCTTTAATTTAGGAGACATATGATAAGTTTTATGAACTTTAAATTATATTATATTCTAAATTAAATATTTTTTGACATTTTTTTAAGAAGCTTAATATTTTTTGTTAAAAAATAATGGGTTATAAGTGTGCAAATAAAAATGCAAATTTTTGTTGGAGATATTTGAGTCATAATAAACGAGACACACTGTATATATCAAGCTATATCCACTTTTCGAATCGTATTACCAGTGTAACTTTAATAATTTTGGGAAATGTGTCCGGATTTAGGGTATTGCTTGTTACGTGATAAAGCTATTTTCGCGGATATCTCTGGATTTCTGTTTTAATCGTTAACAGGGATTTGCATGGGAGAGATGATTTTAGGAAAATAATAAAATCGCTCGAAATATCGGTTTGGCGATGATAAATAAAGATGATTTCTGAAAAAAAGTGATATTTTGTATGGAAATGAAGATATAACCGCTGGTTTCTGCAGCGATTTAAACTGTGAAAATCTGTTTCATCGATTCCGAATATAATATTGTATTTTCTATTTTGAAAACTTGTTTAAAAATTTATAAATATCTTCTCGTAAATTTTTTTAAATATTTTATTTCTATAAATTTTTAAGTAACACACATTCAACAATATTTTTCTGTTTATTAAATTTATAATCAAAAAATTATTTTCTTTAATGCCTTATTTATTATATATGTTTTATATTATTTTTATTTATTTTTATTAATTTATTTTAATACATAAAGATAGTGTCATGTATTTTTAAATAAATTTTTTAAATAAATAAATTTTTCCTAATATAACTTTAATAAATTTCTCATACAAATTTATTTTTAGATGATGTAAAATAGACAATTAATATAATCATCCACTATTTTCTTAACTTTTAAAAAGTATTTCTTCTATGTTTTAAAAACGATTAATTTTTATTAATAATTAAAAATATTAAAAAAAAAACATTCGATTTAAAAAAATTTTTAAAAATCGCGAAATATAACATACAATTTATTTTATTGGGATAAAATTAAAACGCATATTTCTATAACAACATTAAACAAACTTTGTGAAGTGAATCGAAATATTTTAATAATGCATTTCTTTTACTCACTTGACATATTTGTTTTTTCGTCCATAAAATAGTTTAAACAAAAAAAAAAATCTCAATCTTTTGAACTTTTGAAATGGATTGCATATTTTGAACGAAATCGGATATTTTTTTTTTTTTATATAAAACGAATTCAAACAACTATCAAAACGATGACAGAAGATAATCAAAAAACATTGATCATTATACAAAGTGTTTATATAAATGAAATAATCAATCGAGGCTGAAACAGACAAAAAATTTTCACAATTACAAAAATATCGGATGATTTACACGTTAAATTATTTATTATATTTATAATTAATATAATTAATATTAATATTATATTAATAATATAAATATTAATATTTATTATATTATATATATAAATTAATAATAATCCACCATCTCTTCTCTTCCTTTTGACTTCCTGACGCCATTCTCTGTATATTCTCGATATAATTTCGCGATCAAATTTATCCATAAACCTTATCTTATTCGTAAATTAAAAAAAAAAAAAACATTCCATATCGATTCACGCAATTCGCATCACTCGAATAATCTCCGTAAATGTAAATATCCATAAATACGCGCACTATTTGACATGCAATTACAAAATTCGAAGGAAGGCCCGTGTTGGATATATTCTCGTCCAATTACGTAACCGCGGAATCTCAGTAATTATGTTTACCTTAACGAACGAAATTCGATGTAATGCATTCCCTGTAAATCGGTTGTGCCGCGCGGGATTAAATTAATCCGTGTTCGTCCCCGCCGATATATCGGCGGGCAAAACGATCTTCCTACGATTTTGCCCGGGTCATTTCTTCCGCGATATTTCGAACCCAAAGGAAATATGTATGGTAACGCGTTAAACCGCACTCATAACGGTCGATCGTCCAATTCGCGTACGCGATTACCAGATAATCGACGCTCATTTCCCGATTGTGGAAAACAATGAGCGAGGAATTGGGAGACGTTAATGCCCGATTAGAATCGAGGCTGCTCGCGTATATACGCTATCAAACGCGTATATTAGGATATCCTATAAGTTTCTTTCTTTTTTTTGATACGAAATGAATACACGATCTTTGTTGATTGTTCAAGATTGATTATATATGAATCATTCTATTTTATCACCATTTTCTATCTGTCAGGAAACTTCATTATTCTTTTTTTCCAAAATTGTTGTTTATTTGCGAAATATTACTCGAGGTGCGTGTTTATGGATTGGAAACGTTTATCATGGAGAGAATTTTTTAATAATAGGAACAAATAATAATCAGATAGAGCAAAATTTAGGGAATACAGAAGATGCGGTAGAACGTCCCAATCAAACTGTAACAGGTTTTCTCTTACAGTCAATGCAACATGCGATTATCGTTATGGCTTCGTCGATTCGCCAATTTTGGTCGTTTTTCTGTTATGGCATGTTTCAATTTATCAAGCTGATTGCAATATTTTGCAGAATTAATGATTTCACCTTGAGAAAGGAGTATATATATTATAGTATATTATAATAGGATTATATTATATATATAGTAGAAGTATATTATAGTAGACTACACCTTTCCAATCCCAAATGACAAAAGAACTTTCTTCGAGTGAAGTCCAGGCTTCGTGACAGTTGAAGATCTATTGTCTTTAAATCAAGTACGTTTTCGATGCACATTTTGATACAAAATTCAAGTTTCGCGTACTATATCGCGGATTTTCAACAAGCATAGCCTTGATAAAGTATTTATCGAGTGACCATTGTGGCCTTCATCTTTAGAATCAAAATTGCCAGCTCTAAATCTTTTAAACCAATTGCTGATGATCGTAATAGTTGTAGCACCACTCCAGTACTAATTTCGTCTGCAGTATCATTTGCACTCATCTTTTTTAAAGCAATAAAGCATAACATGATGCAAATGCTTTGGCTATCCATATTGAACGATGTAGAAAAAAGTTTCAAAAGAGACTGTGTCACCAATGAAACATTTAAAAGAGGAACGATTAAAACCAATGCCATAAACGGTTAATAGATAAGCCTGCGTGTTCATGTAAAAATAGCCAATTAAAAAAATCATTCCTGAGAAAGAAACTTATGGAACATATATCGTATCAGAGGCTTTGTAATCCTGCGAAGAGAAGAAAAATCAAAGGTAAACGGTGGTTGAAAGTTGCTGGAGGCGCTGAAGGAGAGAATTGAGGTTTATTTGCTCGGTCAAATAATTTTTATCCAATTTAAAATTTGTTAAGTGTGAGAATATTTATGAAGGAATGACTGTGGATAGAAGGACACGAAGCTAATAACACGCGACGTGAAATTCGATTATACGTGAAATTTTAAATGTTTATCAGGTTCGAGAGATGAATTAATTATGCGCGAATCGATTATTTATTATGTGGAAAGATTCGATATCCACGGTGGGCAATAAAAATCTTCGTAGCGCATGAAGAATTACCATTTGGATTGCTCAATGGCGCATTATATCGGGATTTTGATCGTTCCTTTTACTTTTTCCCTGTACGATCTATTATAGCTAGAGGAGAGATAAAGAATATAGCTATGTATAGCCGGGATATATTAAGTGATTGAAATATCTCTTAGAAATCCATCGAATAGTAGTGTATCGAATAGGAGGAAGCGAAACTTCCAGGGAAGGACGTCGCGCTCGTAGATTGGAACCTAAGCTCGTAATCGCATCAATTTTACGGATATTTGCTCGATCAATTTCTGAATTGCGAGAAGCTATATTTATCGTATCTTGGGATTCTTACAGGTTGATAAAATCACGAGGGAAAGGATATTATTCAAAAAGCAACGGATATAACGTTATTCGTTTTAATAGTATTGCGCGTGTATCCATTAATTTTCTTGTATTTTGAAATTTAATTATCTCGCTAAACTTATTCTCAAGAATCTGTATATATTTTGTCGTGAAAATAATTTTTAATTCGTCTTTCTTCTTCTTTTTTTTTTTTTTTTTTTCGTTAAATATACTTTCAATTTTCTTACATTATAATT
>NW_006263576.1:324653-326977 GCF_000469605.1 Apis dorsata
TATAATTTTTTTTTTATTTTATATTTTTATATATGTTTTTGAATTTCTTGAATTCGTTTCGATTTTTAGACGAAAGAATGGAGATTATATACTTTTCATGAATAATATTTTCGTATTTTGATAGTTGCGAATACGTAATCGAAGCAATTTCGCAGATACTCTTAGCACTTTACGTTCAGTTCCTTTTCCAAAGATAATGACTACGGCCACGGTTGGGTAATCGATCTACGTCAGATTGTCTATTCGGTCCTGTCGCTCACCGGTGTGCTTGAAATCGTTTGGTAGGGCAAAGAAAAGAAGCCACGTAGGTTTTCCGTTTTCCAGCCACGATCAGGTTAAACGTCTTTAAATTCGAGACTGTTGCCCCTTTTCTCGTCGAAGAAAATTACACTTTTCAAGGGATGAACAAGTGATTAACACCTTTCACACTTCTTTTAAAAATTGATTGCAAACTTTTTGCTATACTTACACTGTTGTTCTAAAAAAAATTTCTTTATTAAGATAATTTGATTACTCACAAATATTAACATTTTTATTACCTAATATGAAGTTGATTCTTTTTTTGTTGCAGGTAAGTTCGAGATTATTGTCTTGTGAAAAACGATAAGCAGTAAGTCATTGTAAGTAATATTATACTCATAATTTTTGAGTTGACTAATCATAGTTTGATAATTTTTTACATTTCTCATTGTGATCACAATTCTAACATTTATGAAATTGTTATTTTCTATCACTATATTGTTATAAGAAGAAAATTTTGACTTTTATCAGGATCAAATCTTTTCAGATATAAAGATATCTATCCCATTTGATTATTAACGACGAAAACATTTTTACAAGAAAGATGCGATGCGTTAAAATTCCAAAAAAGAAATATAAATATCGATTACTCGATTATCCGATAACCATCTAAAATTACACCCGTTTAAATAATGTTATTCGCGAAACGAATAATAAAACCTCGATAAAATACTAAATTACGCCGAACGATGAAATTCTCGGAGGAGTGGATAAAAACGATATCCGATATTAGTCGTATGAAACGATCGCTGCCATGCCAATACTTGGCCTATGAAAAGAAATAATATCGCCCCTGTCAGTGGCATTTCTCCACGAAAGATAGAAACAACGCGAAACAGCTTTTGCCAAGAGGAAGAAATAAGGTAAATTTCGAGCCAAAATTCGAGGAATAGGCACCTTTGGCCAAGAGGAGAAAAAACTATTAATCCATTTGCAGCGATATCAACGCAACGTGCCAGCTGTTTCTAAGCACGGAAATAATCCGTTGGTCGGTATTATGGTCTACGACGATGCCATAAACGATGCTCTTTTTTCTTGAACGTTCAATGTGTGCGCTTGCCTATGTGCACGGCGCGTGCAATCTTCCACGTTTTATACCGGAATTCATGAAATTGGTTTGGTGCTAACAGTTAAAAAGGAAATATGGCGGAAGTGCTTGAACAGGATAATATTAAAATATCGAGATTGGAATTGTACTTGTGAAAAAACGACCTCAAGAAAAATATATTTTCTAAATTATTCTTTCCTTTTTTCTTTTTTTTTTTTTTTTGAGAACAAATATTCCTTCAATTAATCAATTCAACTTATCGATGAGATCGAAATATTCTTTTTCATCGTCGAAAAAAGTGTAATATCTTTAAAAGTTCCAATTAAACGAAATTTCTTTCGTTCGCAGCATTCCTTTTAAGAATCTCGCTTCAATCTCTCGAAGCCTAATTGTCGTCTTAGCATTATTCCTAAACCGGTAGATCCTCGAGTGGTACATGTCTAAAAAATCTTTTCACTGCTTACATACCCATGTATACATACCATATACATAGTGTATACATATAGTCACTGATACATATGTATATATATATATATATATATATGTACATATATATATATATANCCGACCGCGTAGCAGACACTCCTCATCCCCCTTCCTCCACCGCCCTGACTGCCACTCTCGACAATTTACCCCCGTCTCGACCCTCTCCCTCTACCTCTTCGGTTTTCCACTCTCTCCTCCAATTCCATCGTCCTCCTCCTCCTCCCCCTCCCCACCTTAGCCTCCACCTACCGATAACGCCATAGCTTAATGACGCCGTGCTCGCCTCAATATCGCATTGCGTATACCCCTCTACAAACCTACCAAACGACGGCTCTCGATGCGTTTTCTTTTCCTTCTTACCCACTTCGCCTGTCTCTTCTTTCCCTCTCTCCTCTTAGTCGAGCCTCTCTAGCCTAGCTTCTCTCTGTCTCTCTCTCTCTCTCTCTCTCTCTCTCTCTCTCTCTCTCTCTCTTTCTCTCTCTCTTCTTTT
>NW_006263576.1:327043-334553 GCF_000469605.1 Apis dorsata
ATTTTTTTCTTCGCTTTATACATTCGCTTGATAACCGGCAAATATTTCGGCAAAGCCAGGTTTAATATGTGGAAAAGCTAGACCGGATATAGCAACGGCTTATTGCCAGTTGTTATTTTCGGGTCGGGTTTATAACGACCGATCGCTGAAAGGATAGACATTGGGGGGAGGGAACGCGCGTATTAAGGATCAGGGAATACAGATGGCGCTACGCTAGGTTGAAGCAGAGCTAATTCGAGTTGCAGAGAGATTGGAATTTAGCCGATGCTTTCTTATTTTTCCAGCGATTGTACGGATTGTAATTGATTGACATTCTTATTATTCTTGTCTTGTGAGAATAGCGAAGGAATGGATCGCGTATGGAAAATTCCCTTTCGTGGAATAAATTTTATATTGAAATATCTCTTAAGACTGATCATTTTTAATACAGATTAACGCTATTTATTTACATTTATATTAAAAAGTATACAAGTAGTAAGAAAATCAAGAAAATTGGGATATTAAAAGTATCTTCTTCTCCAAAAATTCTCTCCTTCAAAAAGTTATTTCATTATCGAATAAAAAAAAAAAGGACACCCCGTAGATAGTTATGAATCGTCTGGCGCCGAGATTAGGATGCAAAACTTCAAGGGTACATCGTCCCCCATCGGAGCGGACTGTCAATTTGTCTCGCGTGACAAATCCCTCTTTCCATACCGGCCGATGAGGCACCGATTCCCAGATACACGAAAAAAAAAATAAAAAAAAAATAAAAAAAAAAAAAAAGGAAAAAAGAACGGGGGAAAAAAACCAGGAAAAATTCACGGAAGGCGAACGGCACGCTAATTCGTGTTATCGCCAATCCGGTAGCATCTGGGCGTAGTCGGCTCAACGGCGGACACGACATTTCAATCCGCAAGCAGTGAAAGCGGTTTACCGCTTTTTTCGCCGGCGCGTATACACGAGTTCCGCGTGGATACGCTCGTAAAACGGTTATTCCCGAGTGAGCAGGTGGCGATGATGGCGACAGGGGTTGGGAAGAGGGCTCTCGAAACGGATGCAAGCGGATCGGGTCACGGAACAAACGATGTTCCTCTGTATCCTGGCAAAATCGGCCGGCAAGAAGCTTTCTATTCGCTTTCTACCTCGCTGATGGACCGTTTCCTCCCCTCCTTTGACTGTTTACACTTCGTTGGCCAGTTGTTGTGCGCGAAAAAATTCCTATGCTCCGTTCTTATTCTTTATTCGAATCGATATTATAAATGGTAAGGGAAGGCAGATGTGTTTATGATGTTTTATATATATATATATATATAGAGACAGAAAGATTATGATTTGTGGTAATGAGGATAGGTCATATATATGTAACGTGATCGTTTGAAATGTGTTCTATGAGTTACTTGTTGTACGAAAAGGTAGTTTTTATACGAAAGTTGCACAAAATAAAAATATGTAGAGATATGTCGCATAAATGTTCTCTTTTTCTTGTGAATGAAAAGTATTTATGAGCGGTATTAATATGCGATTAAGGAAAGTAGATGAATGTTGAAGAACGAATAACGTGATCGTTTGAAATTGTTCATTGAATTATTAGTTATTTGAAAAAGTATTAATCTATTTGTGTTAACAATTTTAATGTAAGGAAAAATGTAAAGGAAAAATAAGAAATTTAATACAAATGCTTAGAATGATATATAATCGAAATATACATTATACGAAATACAAATTTCATTATACATATAAGAAAAGCATTATAATTCTTCTTTCATTCTCTTGCATGCTATAAAATTTATAAATTTCAAGTTAAAATATTTTTTAAACAAATAATCTTTTTCATATATAAATTGTTATAAAAAATAACAATCTACATCGATTAATATATTTAAATAATATAATATAATTTCATTAAAAAAAAGACAAAGTTATGTAAGAAATCGTTCAATTTTTATATTTTTTGAAATAATTTACAAATAATAGATAATAAACTAATTTAAAATAATCACTTTGTATAATTTTATTTATAATTTGAATAATAATTTATTATAATTACGTTAAAAGATTCATCTGTTGAAATAATTGATACTACGATTCACGGATTATTCTTTTTCTTCAATCGCCCATTGTGATTCTGAATCATTTCTTAATTTTTTCAAGTAATAGAGAGAGTTTATTTTGTGCTAATCCAAATAAATTTGATGAATAGTCATTTCCCCCAATATTTTCGACCTAATTAATTCATTCTCTCTGTTGGTGGCCCGATTTAAAGATCGTAGAAAAAGGGATGAAGAGTCGTTGAAAAGCGCGAGAGAATTGATACACAGATTTCCCTTTGTGCGCGAATCCTTTTTCGAAGACCTCGCCATGACTAACGCTTGCAAATTGCATCAAGAGCCAAATTCTCGCAAAGTAAACACGTTTCTCTGTTATATTGATAGCGAGAAAAAAAATGGAGGAATATGGAATCCCGTATCTGCTGCTGTCTGCACACAATATCTATATAGTTTAACAGTAAAAACTATGCATGAATGATTTCATGCAACGTCGTATGAAATTTGATCAGAATGAATTAATTCTGTTGTAGAAAATAAAAATGGAATTTATCTTAAATTTTGAGTTAAATTTTGAGTTTAATTGCTTATATATTTATACATAGAAAATATAAAATATTTAATGATATATTTGATAAAATATGTATCTTAGAAATTGTTGTAATTTTTATTGATTAATATAAATTTTATAGTAATTTTTTTTATTTTCAATCATTTTTTACTTAAGTAATATTATATTAGAGAAAATAATCATTTTGCAATAATTCATTGTAATTAACATTTGTTTTATTTGTATGTATATATGAAAAAAAAAAAGATATCTGAAATTATCATATTATATTATTTAGTTTTATTTTTACATTTACACTTATTTAATTATATTTTAAGTGTCTTCATTCATATCAATAATATATTTATATAATTAATTAAATGTTATAATAATTAAATGTTATAAAATAATTATATAAATAACATTTAGTCATATGATTAGATAAGTACTTTTCTCTAATAATCTCAACATGTCATACAATCAATAAACTATGAATATATACATTATTGGTTAAACAATTTTTTATTTTATATTATTTTTTATTGAACTACATAGATTTGCAAAAAGATTTACTTCATTCGTATATATGCATATTTCTAATATGTGAATCTAAAATAAGATAAAAAATTTTTAATAGAATTTTTAATGCCAAAATACTTCGTGGAATTTATAAACAGCTAAACATGATTCCTGTGCGCTCAAATGACACGAGAGTGCAATCAACGAGAACGTTTCAAATCACGCATTCAATCAATCATTTCTTTTAATTCGCTTAAACATTTACAATTCTATCTATTATTTATTTTTCCAATATTTTCAAGAACAACATATTTCCATCCGGAAAATCTGTTCGTGCATTTCAAACAAGGTAATAAAGAGAATGTTTGTCGATTGCTTTTTATTCAAAACAGATGAAAAAAAGTGTTCGTGTTTTTTTTACAATGCAATGTATTTTAAACTTCTAAAGATACATGTGTGCCCCGAAAATAATAAATCCAATTTCACCGTACATATAATACGATATACTATATTATACTATATTATACTATAGATACAGATTATCTAAACAAAATATAAACTTTGTAAATTTCGAAATAGAATAAAATCATGCATCTGTTATTCTTCAATTGTGTTGTACAGAATACAAACATACGTTTATGTAAATTGAGACGAGTGATCCAATCTAACGAAATCAATAATAATCTAATAAAACGATGATTCACAAATTCTCTTTCAATTGTCTTCCGTTTACAACTAATACATTGTCATTGTCATTTGTTTATCCCGTGTTTATTATGTAATGTTATATATTATATATGCACGACATTGACGCAATGAGAATCGAAATCTTGCGTGAAAACGAAGAAGTTATTTTTCACGCGGAGAACGATGAAGAGGAATTTGATACAAGAAAAGGGTGAGAGTAATTGCGTTAATTCGTGATATTAAACATCCTCACCTGACGTTTCTGGTATAATTAATCTACTAATTAAAGGGGAGTGTACCGCGGAAATCGGTGAAAACGACGGAACAGAGAAAGCCTGGCCTATCCGGGGGATTCGTCGGCGCTTGATAACCTTTTCGTTTCGTTAGGGGATTGTGCTTTATAAATTATTATTAGCGGAAATTACGAGCGCAGATTTACTACCCCACCAATGTTACTGTTATGCAAGCGTAATGCGCCACGTTATAATATTTTCATCAGTTTTCGAGGCTAATAGCTCGGCTACACCATGCATTTTTAACTAGCGATAGTGTTCGGTAAAGTCTGTTTGTTAATTGGATATCGTTGTTATATTAATGCGCGTGTCGAAAAATATTTTGGTAATTACTAATATCTTTTATTTCTCATTTCTTTCTAATCTATTATTGTTAATAATTTATGCAAATTAGAACATCGATAGGTTTTGTTATCGATAAGTTTCCATTTATTGATAAATATACAATTTTATGTTTTGTATATAAGATAAAATATAAGATAATAAAATTGTACGAAATATGATAGAATATTAAAATAGTATATCGAATTACAATTATAATTTATAATGTACTAATTTTAATTAATTAGAAGGTCTTAAGAGAGACAATTTGGATTGAATATGATCGATTACTTCATATTATTTTTGTTTATAAAATACTTTTCTTTTTTTTTAATATCAAGTATTTTAATATCGAAAGAAAGATAAATTAATGAAATTTTTTAATATTAACTTCTGTATAGTTTTAAATATTTTAGGTACATTTAAAATTTTTAATTTCAGAAAAACTCGTGAAGAAGACCTAAAAAAAAACCTATACATACATATACATATATATACTTATATATATATAATATGATTAAAAAAAAAATGTTTCTAATCTTCCAGATTTAGTAGTAGTAAAAAATATTTTCTGTAAAATTATTTTTTGAGCTACCTCAAGCGCTTTGAAGTAAATTAAGAATACGAAATGAGATGTTTTATATTTTTTTTCTAAATTTTTTCATCGAAAATTATTTTCACGTGTTAAAAAACATTTGTTAAAAATAAAATTTATACATCGTTATAAATCTGCAAAAAATTTAAATTTTATTATGAAAGGCAATTTTTATTTCGTATTAGAAATTATAAATAGCAAAAAAGAATGGAATAGAGTTATAATAAGAATATTCTTATATTTATAATAATATAATTATTTTACTTTATCTAATTTCATAATTTTAATGAAATTTTATGTATATGTAAAATATAATGAATTACAATGGAATAAATTTTTCATCAATAAAAAATCTCTTTTTGAAGATTGAAATTAACCTCTTCAAAAGTTTGAATATTTCATTTGGAAATATTTTTCATAAAAGAATAATAAAACATTAATATGACTCTAAATATTTAAAATATGAATCTAACGTATTTAAACTTCATATAATTTATATTTTTATTTATTTTTATTTCGTTAAAAAAACAAAAAAATATCGAAAAGTCTATTTCTCAGAACAATATCTTGCTTAAAAAAATTAAAATAATATAAAATTATAAAATATTATAAAATATTATAATTGCATATATAAAATATATAATATAACATAAAATACATATATATATATAATAATATAAAAGTATTATAATTGCAAAATATTTTTACTTAAAATTGTTAATACAAACTTTACTAAACATAAGAATTATCTATTAATATTATTATAAATATTTGAATATAAGATGAAATATTTACCAATCACAATTAATCCAATATCATTCAAATTAAATCTATCTTTGAAAAAAGAAACTTGTCAATTTAACGTACAAATGTCGAAAAAAGCGACATCTAAGGAAGCTTCTTTCAGCTGCCACATAATATCATCCGAGTCACGTGATGTCATTCGATGAAGTGCACTGTCATGGACATGTCCAGCACGACTGTATCTTTCTACCGGCTGCGTCAAAAAGTGCTTTCCTCAGCTTTCTTGTGTTCTCGTGGCACGTTGATCCCCTACGTGATGTGTCTCTTTTTCTCTCCCTTTCTCTTTTTCTCTCTTTCTTCCTCTCTTTCTATGTATACTTCAGGTGATGGACCGAAATAGATGGATTCGAAACCTCGGCAGAAAGTTAAAAGTGTACATACAACTTCCTTTCCCTTCTTTTCCTCTGTACCTACCAAGTTTACCCATTCCACCGTTACTTCCTTACGCTATCAGGGCCAACAGGACTTCTTTACTGTCTTTGCAATTGATGCCATCACTAGTTCGAGCGTTTAGCCAATTTCTTCGAGAGAAAGGCGCATGCCAGGAAGGGAGGGGAGAGTAGAAGAAAAGAAGACGGGGAGAAAGAGAGAGAGAGAGAGAGTAAAAGAGCGAAGGAAGGTTAGGTATAGGAAGAGAGGTAAAGAGAGCGAAACTGGGCAATGTGCATTGCCTATTCGCAATGTGCATGGTATACGCGTCGCAGCTGCCACGACTGCCGACATGCAATGGCGAAAAGTTAGCTGGCTCTTGCTATTTTTCCATGCCATTAACGACCGACTCGAACGACCTCTATCAATGGCTTTATAGCGGTTGCCTTTTATTCCCTTTTCCAACGGAAACCCGCCCTTCCGTCTCTCGTACACACCCTTCTCCTTCTCTTACGGCCTGCCAATAGTGTAGTACAACGACAGCGCTATTTTCTTTCTCTCTTTCCTCCCTCCCCCTCTGTATCTTCTCTCTTCTTGATATCGAGTCTTTCAACGGAATTGATCACCCCCTTCATTCGAAATGAGGTTATCGAGGTCGAATGTTCTAAGGGAACGTTGTAAGGGGATGTTGCAAGGTTCATTCTAGAATCGAATGGCAAGTTAATCATTGATTAGCGATTGAAGTAATGCATATTATGTATATGTGATTTTAATATGTTTTTATTTATTTATTTATTTTTTTTTTAGGTAATTTATATATAATATATATAATTATATATTATATAATATATATTATAATTTATATATATAATTTTAATAATCGTTTGATTTGATGTGTAAGTACGTCTTGACTATATTTGATAAATTATAAATAATGCGTGATAAAATGATTTCAAAATAATATGTACTATGGATTTTAATAATTTTATTATGTTTTGTGTAATTTAAAAAGTATTATCTAGTATAATAATAAATAATTACTATGACGATAAATTGGTATACGCGTTATATAATATAAACATTTTGATTATTTTTACGATAATTTTGATTAAGTTCAATTATCAATCTATTAAGTTCAATTATTTGCTCTTTTTTTTTAAATAAATTTTTACCACCAAGTATAATTCTTTTTTTATTAAATAAAAATAAATAAATGCTAAATTTACTTCTGCGCTTATTAATCAATAGAGAAAAAGATAATTTGTATAAGAAATTATTATAAGTATAATAATCTCTAAGAATTTACTAAAAAAAAAAAAAAAAAAAAAAAAAAAAAAAAAAAAAA
>NW_006263576.1:334747-337752 GCF_000469605.1 Apis dorsata
TTGTATCATTTGCAATTCCAATGATCAAAAGAATATTGATCAATCCATTAATAATGAAAATGATTATTAAGATAATCATTTAATCTACTTTGTACATTTAATATAATCAACGATATGATATAAATAATAATATGACGAGAATATTAGCTTTTATCGACAACTCGCAATTTGAATTTAATATTATAATAAGATAAGAAATAATCGGATTTTGACAAGCACATCGAGCTAATTTTCACTGCAAACGTTATAACTTTACAAGAAATTAAATATTAAAAAAATGCTTATAATTATAACTATAATAAATTAAAAAAAAAATTGACAGAATCTGATATTTAAAGTAAGATGTACGTAAGTACTATATTATTTCTGGATGGAATTATATTTCTGGATGGAATTCTAACAAAATTTCATATCAATAATTGTAATAAAAAAATTGTAAAAAAATCCACAATTCTTGTAAAAATTATCTTAGCACAACATGATATATTATTACTTTAAAAAGATCAAAAGAATCTTTTCTTCTTTTTCCATATTCACTTTAAAATCTTTTTTCTGAAATTTTTAATTTTCAATTGGTTTCTTCCTTCAAGGATTTTTCCTTTTCCTTGCGCAAACCTCAGAAGTACACACGTGGTATCCAAGCTCACTCGGATGCGAATGGATTTTCTCAATTTTTCTTTCTCAATACTTTCCTCACTCGTATCTTTATCTATCCTTACGATCGTCCTTTCAAATCCTACTTAAAGTCAACGATTTTCCACCTAAGAACAGTCTTTTCTCACTGTTACCGGATTTATGTTGGATCGATTCTAAACATTTTATCGTTATTATTTAATGATTAAATTTATTATTACATATAAATTGATATTAATAGAGATCATGTGCATTATTCTCTACAAGTCATCAGATTGATAACTTGATAATATTGTAATAAAAAAATAAACATTGTTATTATAAAATAATGTTAACATTCGTTAATTGTTAGCATATTAAGAAAAATTAAAAATTATACAATGATTTAAATTTTTATAAATCTAATTCTAATACCAAGTAAAAAAAAAAAAAACGTTAAATTAACTCAATTAACGAATTAAAATCAATTTGTTATGAATAATTAATATTTATAATTTATAATTATATTCAAAATAAAATTATTATTATTATAATAAATATACTATAATATTATTATTATTATTTATATTATATATTATATATTATAAATTAAAAATATAAAAAAATTATTATAAAAGCATAATATAATTTATTGTCATTTTCTATTATAAATGCTCATTTTTATTTCTTCAAATTTCATAAAATTTAATGAAAAATAAATCATGATTACAATTCTTTATATTTCTTTCTTAAAATTATAATATAATTAATTAAATAAAATATTGCATTAATAAAATGTTGGTTGCTAATAAATTAATATAAATAATAGATACTAATTTAATTAATAGATGTTTAAAATTATACGTAATATTAAAAATAATTAAACTAATAAAAAAATATTAATTATATAACTAATAAAGATTTGATTATATCAATAATGAAAATTATAGAAAATTATAATTGTAAAAATCTATATTTTATATTTTCCATTATTCTAATAAATTCTTTTTTGATTTTATATATCGCATAAAAAGAAGAAAAGATTGTAGAAATATATGAGAATAAGATATAATTTTTATGCAGAAGTACTTGCATCAAATTTATATCGCAGCAATTTATAAGAAAAAGGAGGAGCCTTGGGAAATAACTTGCAGATCGAGTAAAAATGTTTATTTCCTGGATCTATAAATAAATGAAATAAATTTAAACATGATTGAGTAATTTTCTGGCATAATTATCTTTCATTATATCATTCGTATATATCTTTCATATATTATATGAAATATACTAAAATTTACAGAATCATTTTATTATACGATCAATCGTGCATGTATATTGCTTATAATAATCATTATCTCATTATTATTACCATTTTATATTTATATTTTAAATTATCAACTTTAAAAAAATTATAGAAAATAACAGTCAGGATAATATACATATATACATGATATACTATATAACTGATATACTATATTAACCCATTAATTTTAATTAATTATATAATCAAGTTTAATACATTTGTATGTAAAGACATAAATCGAAAATATATAATAAAATTTTATAGTACAAAATTTTATATTCGAACATGCTTTGTACAATTTTTTTAAAGTAACATAAGGTTTCAATATATATACAAATTAGATCATTCAACTTGATCAATTCAAATATCTTCATTAACAATAAACAAATAAAAATTCTTTTTGTATAACATTGTATTTTCAATAATTTTATATACAATATTTTTTTCTATCAGATAAAAAAATTATTTTATATATATAAATAAACTTAATATAATGAAAAAGTAATGATATAGAGATACATAAATAGAGAAAGATATTACATAGATATTTGCATCTTAATTAATTAATTATTTTTTAAAATATTTTAAAAAATTTATACTCTTATACATCTCCTATATTTAAATGTAAATTACTATTAAGATACATATTCTTTTATTTGTAGAATTTATACAATTTTTCTTCTATTCCCAAAGCTTTTATACTCTTAGAGATATACAATCTATCATAATTTCTATTTTATTCGTGAAATTACAATTTCAATTATATATCACTGACAATCTTAAAAACTTAAATTTACATCAAAGTAATTCATCTTCAAACATTAATTAGTATCTCTCGTTGCTTTCAACGAAGTATCATTTACAAATGGCCATCTCTGATAAGGTGAACGTCTCTCCCCTGGATATACCAGAAGTAATCGCGATCTTTCATTATCGCGGAACGAGTTTTATTTCTGCAATTTATACTTGTAACGTGATGTCATTATCCCCACCAATGCCGTAGATACTAATGCATTTGATAAAATGTTTTTCTCGGATACAATTTAGGAGCGCCCTCTGTGATTCTAGATGCAGAGGAGCCCTCCTCCCT
>NW_006263576.1:338080-340949 GCF_000469605.1 Apis dorsata
CTTCCGCGAAATTTTAGATGGCGACTGCATAGAATGTTGAAAAAAAATTATTCAAGATTCATATAACGCATAAAGTATACCATACTGAATGAGAAAGTTCAATCATTTTTAAGATATATACGATGTTTCGAATAGGCACAATGGATTATCTCTTATGAAAAAATAAATCGAAAATATATAATTGATTTTTGATATTAACAACAATTTTTCATTTTTAATATCCATATTTCGGTGATTCGACGAGCAACAATTTGCTTATGACAAAATGACCATTTTTAGCACTTTTTTAAATAATGTAAGTTCATAATATTTTTAAAATATTAAAGTAATCAATCAAAAATATATGCGCATCCAAGGAATTGTCAAAGGAATTGTTCTCAAAAATATAATCTCAAATGAAATGCTATCGTTATTCCATATTTTCGATTTATTTTTTCATGAGGAAAAAAATGTACCATTGATATCATATATATATATATAATATAAAATATATATATATATATCATATATATATTTTTTGTTTTATATTAAATTCATGATTAAAATCATTTCGATATTTACAAATATTCTATATGTTCTTTTTATTTTTGTACATACTTTTTATTTTTTCACAAACTCTCTTAGAAATTGCAAATTGCAAAAATTATTGTCGAGTTATTACAAGCACGTTAGATTCGATTTCGTTAAATTTTGACGAAAAATTGACACTTCATAACTTCTATTATGAAATATATATAAAAATTGAACGAAGATATTCAGAAAAACTATATTTTAAATTTTGAGTTTTTTTTTTATCATTCTATATATGATCGTGTTATACTTGCAACTGCACAATTTGCTAATATGAACAACTTCTGAAACATGAATGCACAACATTAAAATGGAGAGAAGACCGATTGTGCGAGCTACTCACGATAAAGTGCGTGTAATTTGTGGTGGACCAGTCTCGCCGAATTACTGGAAACTGTTCGAGCATCGAAAACAAACCTATCGATATCGTGGGGAAAGTCTGTGATCTCGAATGTTCGTATTGATCAAAGTACACTTTGAACCTCGTATTTCCTGCTTTCTCATTGTGCTCGTGTTTCTATGTATGGTTTCGTTAACGAATGATTATTATTATTCATGTTACAAGAATATTTATATAAGATTAACTAATTTTATGAAGAATAATTGCTGAAAATTAGAATATATTCTGTTATTTTGGTAAATGATATAAGTGCTTTTTGCTTTGGAAAATATATTTGATGTACGTATAATTGTTCTAATAAATCTTCAAAATCTTGAATCAATTATTTTCAAATTTGATTTTCAAAGTTCCATGTTATTGATTAATCTTTGCTATAAAAATAGATTATTTTCAGAAATATCTATTTTTAGAAATATTCCAAATATTATTGATATAGAAAATATTTGTTCTATCACTATATTTATTCTGACATCCATATTTTAATTGAGTATTATTACATCTCATACCATTTAACAGTAGCTACTTTCACATAATTATTAAAATTATTATGGAAATTATGCTACGTTATGACGAAGAAAAAATAATGAAATAAATATTATGAAATATGATTAAAAGAAAAAGATAAATAAAATGTTTAAAATATTTTCTCGAAGAAAGTGTATATCACTGTGTATAAGTTTATCAAAAATTGAAAGTTAATTGATAAACAATAAATATACATGTATAATGTATACATATTGCTGCTTGACAATGATAGATCGATGTAAGAGCGGATTAACTTGGTTAACCGTTGGGACGCCTACGTCACGCTTCGTGAAATTCTACGAGGTTGCACCTGTGCTTCCTCTAACTGTGACCACAAGTGTAAACCCGGCTGTGGATACGTGGAAGTCGTACTAACAACCATGCAAACGAATCGTGGTCAACATTCGTCGTCACGTTTGGAGCGATGGCTTTAGATTACCAAACGAACAATCCGATTTCAAGAAAATCATGTACAATGAATAATCGTATTATTCTTTATTCTATGATCAATATATTCTATTTTTTTTTTTTTTTGTAGATTTTTAACTGTTTTATTTAGCTTGAAATTACACCGCGTTTCTTTCCTTTTCTTCAATTTCAACGCGTATTTTATTTTCTTTTATTCTGATTTCTGATTGCTGCATTTTATATTTTTATCTTTTTTTTGTTATTCTACAGTGCTTTTATATTATTTCATGTTTTGATATTTTTATTTGTGTACCTAGTATTTTTGAAATGATTCATTTATACGGAAGATATTTATATTTATGCAAAATTTGAATTTACAAAAATTTTCAAAATGCACGTGATGATACACAAAAGGCACCATATATATTATATAATAATATTTCAAATATTTATTACTGTATTTATTACTTTCAGCATTTCTCGTTTACAAAAACTCACATATTTTAATCTAAGTAATTATTTAAAATTTAAAATTATTTAAAATTTATAAAAATCAACATTCTCGTTTACAAATTACACTTATCTTTCGATGTATAAAATCAGAGAAATGCAAAATCACAATCTCATCTGTAACTCCATTTTAATTCAAGGTCTTGCGAGGCAGGCCTGAATTCGCTTAGCGAAATCAAGGAACCAG
The DNA here is from genome assembly GCF_000469605.1 of Apis dorsata. Classification (NCBI taxonomy): domain Eukaryota; kingdom Metazoa; phylum Arthropoda; class Insecta; order Hymenoptera; family Apidae; genus Apis; species Apis dorsata. Next base: position 340,681 of record NW_006263576.1, read on the forward strand.
CTTGCAAATCCGTTTCCTCAGCTGGTGGTTTCCTCACGGCCATGGCTTTTTCTAAAGCTAAAGTTTCTAATCCAGACTACCCCTTGAGGAGAGTGTATGCATAATGGCAACACGTGTAAGACCCTCGAGCATCCTCATCGAGCATTCCTTCTACAATTCTCCCTACGGTGGCCTTTTTCTTCCGTTCCAACGATCTCTTTTCCTTTTTCTATTTCTGATATAACGCGAATTCTTCCTTTGAGATTCTTTTTTTTTTTTTTTTTTTTTCC
>NW_006263576.1:341170-344241 GCF_000469605.1 Apis dorsata
AGCTTATCCACTTTATCCCTGGGATCTGCCCGTGTTCCAGAATCCCTCGTCTGATCACGAATTTTCGAAGGGTTACATGTAATAATTGATCAAAGGGTTTCCAATGGAATATTTATGAACTTTATTTATACGGGATGTTTCATGCAATGGTTTTTAAGCTGCGGAAGTGAGGTGGAATAAAAACGGTGTCGATTGGTGTGTTTGATCTGAAAATGGAGGCATTTCGAAGTTTCTTTTTATAAATAAAATTATATAGATGTCTGATTTATTTAAATATAGCGAAATATAAAAATTGTTTGATACGAGGAGTTAAATATTATACAATATTAATTTTTCTGCAGTAATAGGCTAGTTTTGAGCAGTTGGAATAAATGAAACAACTTTTATATGGCTGAATTTTTTCTACAACATTTTTTTTTTCTTTTAAAGATATCGCTCTCAAATTGTTTTAGTATTATTGTTTTAATATTAAGATTGCATGCATTTAAGACTCAATAAATGACAAAAATAATTTAGAGCAAATAAATGCAATTCAACGTGACATCTTCTGATATTTAGATATAACACGTTTCTAAAAATAATTTAAAACAATTGAAAACTTCTTCTCTAATATATCATTTGTAATGAAATACAACAGATGTAATATTATTCTTTAAGCCCTGGATGTTAATCTTTTTCTTGTACACCTGTGACTTGATGTATTTCCAAGCAAAAATATCTAGAAGATGTCAGATCAAGTGATGGCTATTTTCTCCTCCATTATTTTCATATGATAGATATTTCACATATAAAAGAAAGCATTTGAAGGGTATATAACAAGAACAAATCCTTATCCATTTTCATCGTTTTCTATTTTCATTCCTTTTTATCAATATTATTTTATCGAAATAATTATTAATAAACTGTATTTATTCATTTACAATATTATTCGTTACAAAAATCTAAAAAATCCATATAAAAAAAAAAATATTAAAAGTATAATATATTTTACAATATTTGTACAATTAATCAAATTTTTATTTAGCTTTCATTTTTCTTTATATTCATAAAAACTTAATTTTGCATAAATATCCTCTAAATCTAGCCATAAATGTCTAATATTACGCTTCGTGACTACAATCTCGTAACACTTTTCAAGAATAAACACGCGTAAGCACTTATGAATATAAAAATCATGAAAAGTTGAACGCGTATATAATTAAAAAAAAAAAAAGAAACAAAAAAAGTCTTGACCGCGGCGGCAATAAAAATTCAGCCAGGTCAGCCATCACGCGACCGACACGCACTCTGTATCTTTATAGTTGCCCATAAAGCGGCGTAATTGTGAAATATTGCTGAGCATAGTGATGCTAAAAGGAAGACGAAAGCGAAGAAGGGAAAAAAGTAACGAAATAGGGGAAGACAAACTTCTTCTTTCCTCTTTCCAACCTTAACCAAAAAAAAAAAAAAAAAAAAAAAAAAAGAAAAAAAGAGAAGATAAAATGAGCAAAGAAAAAAATTTCACTATCCAACATAGAGCGCAAAGAGGCTGAATAAATCAAACTGTATTACGCTCATGGGATAATGGAAGAAACTCAAGGGAAACGGGATATGTCTAGTGCAGGGAGTGGATGAGTGGAAAGGCAACGAAAGGAACAAATAAGATGTAAGAAAGAAAAAAAAAAAGAGAAATATGGCAAGATAACGGAGGGAAAGAAAACGCACGATGTAACAGTCATGGTGAAGAAAGCGCGAGCTGCTCGCTCGTTTGCACAAGTTCCCCTTTAACGGCTTCTATGCGAACGTGTATAACCTGGTGAATTACTACATCTGTTACCGCCGCTCACGTTATGTGACCGTATTTCTAGTATACATAGGATATGTACATATATATCTCTCTCTCTTTCAGCCTTTAATAATCATTCCAGGGAAACGTGCCCTATGAGTCGGAGCTCTATGAATCGGTTTTGGGAAAACTACGTCAATCAACCGACTCATCAAGCCGATGCAAACTCCCATCGTTAGATTGATATGAGATATATGATCAAACGTCATGATATTATTTTACGGAAAAATGAAGGAAACGAGGAGCATGATCCTTCTCCAATTTAAATTACGAGGTTTGTTATAGCTTTGTGATTTACCATTTATCGTCCAGTTAATGATTTTGGGTTATTATAAAATAATAAAGAAATTTGTGATCCATGCTAGTTCTAATAATACTGCTGGAAAATGGTGAAAGAATGCAATATAATTAATAATTATTACATTAATTGTTATAGTAAATAATTATATAATATAATGCAATTATAGTAATCAAAAACTGTTTTATCATTATTTATTATTTTTAACGACGATAGAATTATATATTGTGATAATTAATTAAATAATTATTGTTAATTGAGTGTCTAGAATTATGTCTAGAATTTATCGTTCACTAATATAATTAAACAAACAGAATATTTTTCAAAATGGAACAAGGATATATATTAATCTAATCTAATTAATTAATAAATAAATTTTATTTAAACAAAATTATCAGATATCCACTATAAAGAGATTTCATCCACTTAACCAAATATCGAATTATCTTATATCTACAAATAGTAAAGATTTTCCTCATTATCTCAATTTTATATCGACTGAAAAAAAAAATCGCAAACAAAACATTGCATTAACACTGAGTCCTAATGGGTTAACAAGGAAGTACAGGTAGCATCGCAAGATTATCCCAAGAAAATACATTTGCCAGGTACAGTTTCTTCGGCATCTTCTTTCACCTTCCGCCCCTTTGCGAACCTCGTGAAGAGCCGACATTTACCGGCGAGCTGCACGTTCGCGACATGAGAAATTTAGATTACCGGCCCGACCCACTCCATTACCTTCATTCAGAGGCGGTCGTAGCTTAACGAACTACCGGTATACCTACAGACCTACCAGTCAGCCGGCAGAAAGGTCCGTCGCGCTTCCCTCTTTCGCCTTCAAAGGGATGCATTCGGTGGCATCACTCGCTCTTTCACCCTCCATCTCTCTTTCACGCTCTCCCCCTCTTTGTGCCTTCCTCTCGGTTTTTCTCCTCTTTCCTATCGGTT
>NW_006263576.1:344335-355145 GCF_000469605.1 Apis dorsata
TCCTTCTGACTCTTTCCAGCGAAAAATCTGAGGCAATTCGCGCGTAAAATCGAGTCCTATCTACAGGCAGTGGGCGGATGGTAGGACGAGCGGTTTTAGTTCTTCGGTTTGAAAATTTAATTTTCGATTAAGTGCCGCGCCGTGCCGGCCGATAATGAACGGGCTGATATATTGAACGGAGGGGGTTTATAGACGACGACCAATAGAAATTTATTTCGATCTGCGATCGTACCGATTGAGTGTATTAGTCGTTAATATCGACCGAGATGAAGATTAATTATTGGCGGATATGAAGGTATCGGGTTCGCGACAGTTGAACGTTTTCGATGGATATTCTCTCTTCCTCTTTGATATTTAATTGTAATGGAAGTTTTTATAACGCGATTATGAAAGTGATAAATTTTTTTCTGGTCGCATCGAAACTCAATGTAAATGAAATATACGTGAAAACGGTGTGAATCAAAAATAAAGGAAATTTTTCACATTTACTTTGCGTAACGTTGATATATATTTTAATCTTTAAAGAAAGAAAAAAAAGCCATTAGAGTTGAAGCTTGATAAAAATTTTAATCAATTTTTAGATGTAATTAGATTAATATCTTTTTATAAAAGATGCTTAGATAAATGCATACAAAGTTGTACAAAATTTCATTTAAAAAAGTGAAATTGATTTTAGAATCTTCTTCATCTATTTGATGAACAAAAAAATAATTTGCATCATATGATATCCCTCTTTTAATTAAATAATTTTTATTAAAACATTTTTTTTTTTTGACAATTTTAATCCTTCTATTGTTTCCAGTTATATTGTAAGTATATCGTATATGTATTTATAATCTACCTTATATTATCCTCTCTAGAATAATATATATTGATCTTCTATAGAAATAAATTAATATTACGGAAGATTAATTTCCCAATATATGTTGATATATATTTTTCTTTCTCGAATGATTATGATTTTAGATTAATAGAGACATTTTACAATAGTATAGTTTTTATTTTTTATTTACATTTTGCTTCATAATAGAAAAATACGTATCTCAATACATATGTCAGAATGGAAAACTCTGAATAAAAAAATACATGTAAATGTCTTGGAACAAAAAATATGTGATTCATATTTTCAATTGTCGACATAATATAAGGGTACATTTTAAATTACTGTATTTTCTATTGATACGAAAAATAACTTCGATGCGAAAAATTTTGGATATAAATAAATACACGAAAATGGAAAAATAATATTTTTAATTATGCTTTTTCATATTAAAATGTATTAAAATAATCGATTATTCTCAATAATAAATAAATAGTATTATATACAAACTTTTAATTAATATTAGAATTAAAACTAAAAATAGAGAAAGAAAAAAAAAAAAAGAAAGCGAAAAAGTTTCGTTACATTTTAATCTATATTAATTGAAAACTACTAGAGCGCAACAAATAGCAAAAGCATCTCTTCCAATATATAAGTAATCCTCTCAGATGTTGTTCCAGATATCATTTCCTCATTCTGATCATAAAGATAGTATCATAACTCAACCATTACAGTTATGCAAAATCGTTTATACTCCCTGAGGTGAAATTTATTCGTAAAACAGCTGGATATCGGTTAAGCAACTGCAAAGTGGGAGAATCGTTTCACTTCTCATAAATGAAGTTAGCTGGATCCTGGAGTAAACCCATAAGAACATCTCAGCTGCGACCTAATGGTTCCCGATTCTCGAACAACGATCTTCCTTTGGGATGATAGGCGTTGCAGGCATCTTAGAAACACGTATTAGCCGCAAGCGTGCGCATGTTTACCACGCATAGGCATCGTATTTCCCGATCATTATTGCTTCTATCCCTTTCTCTTATCGTTTAAACACTCCCTCCGCGATAACTGTCGTATCGAAAATGCAATACGCTATCCATGACGTTATTGCAACCCGTGAACGTGGATTGTTTCTGTAAAAATTGTTAAAAATGTAGCGAAACGTGAAAGGAATATTGTTGAATTTTTATAAAATAGGAATGAGAATATCGATAGTATCAATTTAAAAAGTAGAAAAAAATAATTAGGATTTTCATATGATTCAATAATGAATGAAGTAAGATGGAATGAAACGTAAAATTCTTTTTTGATATTTACGCGACTTCGAATATAATTAATCACAATTTAACTTTTTTACTTTTTACGTAAAAATAATTTCAAGAAAATAAAATAATAATTTAAAGAAAATAATTATTTCTCAAGAATTCTTAATTTATACTGATTATATTAATTTATACTTATTATATATATAGATTTTAAAATATCGACAAATGTAAGATAGTAATTAATGATGCAATGTGAATAAGAACTGAATTCAAAAAATTAAAACGTCGAATCACTTATGTTATCTTCTTTGGATTACGATTAAATAAAATTAAATTAAGTTAAATTATATGAAATATTTTTCTTTTTCGAGAGAATCAAAGAAAAATTAATTTTACAGAAATGATCTTTAAAAAACACTGTCCTTTACGCGCCAATCCACTTACGCAGTATTAAATGTAGCGCCATCTAGCGACCGAACAGCTTTTTATCGCGACAAAGAGTGGAAATTCCGCTAATCTTCGCTTTGACATTGAAAGGGGTCCGGTTCTTCGCTTCATCGGCCGGCAAATTTGCAAAATTTACATAGGAGTAAGTACAAAAGAGGTCTTGTAATTGTTCCCAATTACGGCTATCTAAAGAGATTTTTCGTAAAGAGTAAATGTTGCCCGCCCGGTGGGCTAGCAGTGATTTAAAAAGTGTGGCTTTTTAACAACGTCCACGTGTTAATGTACAAGAGCCGTGACGCCCTTTGCCGGATTAATTGAGTTTATAGTTAATTTTCGACGGACCTACCTCTCCACTTTAATGGCCGGACTGCGTCCCCTTTTGCGGCCTCGGTGTGCGCCGAGTTCGCACTTAGCTTCTGCTTTCCATGAGCCCACCCTTCTGCCACGCGTGATACGGTATGCACACCGCCGCATGAAACTTTAATTGTGTCATTATGCGATGAAAATTTGTTCGTACCCTCGACCGATACCCCCTTCGCATACTTGTACATTTTCGTTTCGTGTTCAATGGCCACGAAACAATAAGATGGGGGACCTGTGCACGTAGCCAGATATTGTTTCCTCCTCTTTTTCCTCTTTTGTTCCCTAAATACCTACTGTAATCGAGGAAAGCATTAATGGATACGCGTAAAAAGGGATATTGTGAAGTTTAAAAGGGAGAGAGGAAAAAGGATGATATGGGAAATGAAGATTTTTTTTTTTATATTTTGTTGGTCGTTTTGGAATTGGAAATAATCGATTTATGGGTGGTTTTTGGTATTTATCAAAATATGTTTTCTTAAATAAAAATTTAATATAGTCTCTTTGATTTAATATTAATTAATAATATATCGTTTAATATGTTTAATTTTTTTGATTTGTCATTTAAAAATTTTGCATAATGAAAATGATAAATAATTTTATTTTATATTTTGCTATTGGTTTAAAAGAATATGATTTTTTTTTAATGTATTAATATTAGTTACATTGTTCAATTTTTATTGCTTTTATTATTAAAATATAATTGCGATGATTTAAATTTTTTGGAAGCTTATGATAAATGTTTCTTTGCAAATTGAGCTTTTAAGACGACGTTACTTATGGATCTAAAAAAAAGATTTATCGTAATGTAAATACCATAAATCTCACAAAAAGCATTTCACTCGTCGTTTTGTCTAATTAAACGCGACTTCAGATTACAGGTGAATATCTTTCCTCGTTTCAAAGTAACTCGGAAGCAGGCAACAAAGTATACTTTGCGATACCAAATCGATTCAGGTCATCTCTACTTTCGAGCGTAGTTATAGCTCTATTTCTCTAGCGTTGTAAGTTGCAACAATTTTGCATCTTGTATGCAAGATTGGGAGAACAGGTTCCTAAGAGGGGAGAATATTTATTGCATTCTCTTATCGTTGAATGAAAAAAAATGTAGCAATAAGCATACAAGAAAATTCTTCTTCATTCGAATAGAATGAATGCACTTTCGTCCCCAATAGAATTTCTTTGTGTCTCTCGTTTTTCTCGTTATCTACCATTTTATCTTGACTTTTGCTCCGCCGACTATAAATTTAATTCGTAAAGGAAAAAGGAAAACAATGATACGATATTAGAATTAGTATTAAAAATAAGAAAAGAAGACGTGTTTATTAAATCTCTTTAAATGTATTTTCCTTTATTCCACTCAATTTGCCTCGATGAAATGATTTTTATTGTTAAAATCTTTTTATCAATAATTATGATTTCAATTTCTCGATTGCATCAAAATTTGTAATAAGAATTGGTACTTTAAGTTTTTTCTACTATACCTATTGATTACAAATTGATTATAAAGATCTTCTCGATTGTCTATAATTTTATTGAAAATTGCTATATTATTTTGGAAATAAAGGATATTAAGTTAAATATTTTTACATTTCAAGAGTTTATAATATTTAATTTTTACTTATTTTTCACTTCAACAATTTCTCAAATCCTAAATTCATAAATCAAAATATTAAAATTAAAACAATTTAAAAACAATATTTAAATAATTTTATAAAAAAAAATCTAAAAATTCTAATAATAAAATGATTATTATTTATTTTCTAAATTATTACTTTTGAACTTCTGAAGCTATAGCCACTAAAAGTTTTTCAAAGTTTTCAAAAATTCCAAAAATCTTAAAACAATCTTAAAAAAGAATTATTCTCCGAATAATTCAATTCCTGAGGCTACACATCTGTAGGACTTGATGACAATTGTTTGAAAATTGACGATGGAGCTGAGAAATAGGGAAGAAATGTGAAATGGATGCAAAGAACGCGATTCTATCGTGAAATCTGGTGAAACGGGGAGGAACGGTGTCTTAACTCGGAGTTTCGGCTAATAACAAGTGGGGAAAAAGCGGCACGAGCGCGATTTCGCATTCATCTGAGTAAATTACACACCCCGCAAGATTGCACAGCCTTGCTCCTCCGTGCCGTATTCGACTTTCCACACTCCTCCTTTTCTATTCCCCTGCTTTCGGGTGGGCTGGCAAGGAGCGGAAGCCGTGTTCCACACGGACGTCCGTCCCTTGGTCGGCTCGCGGCCGAAATGCCATGAATTATAACCACCGGCATAACAGCGTGGCTTTCAGAAAATCTACTGGGAGGAAAAGGGTGGAACGGCTAGGAGGATATTCGGTGTTGGGAGAGGGGTCGAAATCACAGATCCCGCGGTGACAATGGTTGTCGTCTTTTTTCTCTCGTGCTAATACGCCGAGTAGTAAAACATTTTGACGCCTGGATTGCGAAGTCAAACTTTGATATATTGCGGGGAGGGAGTTGTACGTAGTTTTCTTTGGCGAGAAAAAAATCTATACGATTTGTTATAAATCATTATGGAAACTTATTTCATATAGGCATATACTTAAGTGTACATACTGTTATATTGTGTATATTATTTAGTTTTGAACAATTAAAATTTATTAATCTTATTATGGATTGACATTGATATTTTATATTTGTTTTTTAATATCAGCAAATTTATAAAATTAAAAAAAGTTTTCTGTTAAGTTTACGAGGCAGATTTTTATTACTTTATAAAGTTTTTTAATTATCTCTGAATATTCTTTTAATGTTAAGATTATTGAAATATGCATATATATTTTATGACGAAATTTTCTCAAATTTTCTAATCGCTTCTTGATTAATCATTGCAATATGGGATCTAAATTTAATTTTTCATCAGTATCTATTTTCTATCTTTTTATACAATCAGACTATCATTGTAGAATAAAATAATAAATATCTGTTTCCTTTCGTTAGAATACAAATTTTATTTTACAAATCTCTTCAAACGCGTTCAAATAAACAAAGCCAATTCATCCGTCGAGAAAAATAACAAGCCGAAAAATCATCTTAAAGAAACTTCTCATCAAGATTCCATAGAAAACATCTTCTTTGATCTCGACATCTCGAAAAAGCCTAATTGCCAGGAAAGGAAAAGAGAGTGAGATAGAGTCCCGCCTCCGTCATTGTGTTTCCACACAGAACTCTTACACAGAAAGCACTTTACACACGATGCGCAACGAGGAGGGATGCGATATCAGATAAAAGGGAGGCGAAAGCTGGGAAACGTCGAAATGCTGGAAGATTTAGCGTCCAGAGGGCATCGAATGGACGTCAACGGCAGAAAAGGCAAAAGAGAGAAATCCTTCAATGGCTTATCCGCTCGACCGGCCAGCTGTTCGTCTTCCCCTTTCTCTCTCTCTCTCTCTCTTTCTCTCTCTCTCTCTCTCCCCCTTCCTTCCCTCTCTCCCTCCACCCTCTTTTTCCCTGTTCCAACGTCTGGACCCACATCGTTATCTCGATGGACGTACGAACGCGGCCAATCGTAAACCTAATAATCTTGGTCACTTCTGACAAACGATGCCGTCAAAATGTAATTCCAACGCGCTCACTCACTCGCTTGGTCGTCCTCGTCTGGAATTCCAAGTGATGGCCAACCTTACTCGCGATCCGAGCGCCACCATCTCTCCCTCTCTTCTTATTTGGATTTTCTCCTCGTTCGCAGTTTTCGCCTATGCCTCCTCCTCCCCCACTGCTCCCGTTTCAACCGTGGTGAGATTTGACAAGCGAACGTGACTGGCGCACGCTTCGCTCCCCTCCCCTATCGTATCCTATCCCTATCCGTCCGGTAATCGTTGATTTTCACGGCGTGTAGAAAAATTCCCGATTACCTTTTCGCTTATTTTCTTTATCAAGTTTGAACAATGGCTCGCGTTTATTCGATATCGTAGCGAAGGTGGTTGAAATTTTCGAGTTTTATTTTATTTTATTTATTTTTTTTTATTTTTTATTTTTTTTTTTGTAAGAGAGAAGCGAATCTTCTGATCCGTAAATCATTTCCAGTTGGAGATGTGTCGGGAAGGAAGAAGGATGAAATTCGATACTTCGAGGGAAACGGTATCGCGGTGTCACTTTGTCTCACTGCGTGAAATGCTAGCGTAATGAATCAGCTTATTTTCAGGAAAGGTTTCGTGTTTTTGACGCGTGACACTTTTCTATGCGCGTTTGTTTTTCGAGAATTTATGATAATTCGTGGAACGAAATTGTTTGAACGAAAGTTTTCGAGATTTTACACATATTATATTACGAATGTCGCAAAATTTGTGAAATATTTTTTTTAAATGGTACTATTTTGATGGTTTTATATCGTGTTATGAATAACTTAGTAAAATATGGATTGTAAGTATGAATAAGGAAAAATCATTAAATTTATGATATTATACATGAACATTTTAGATTTAAGTAATTTGATGAATATTCAAAAGAGAAATAATATGATTCAACGTTTCTGTTGATTCAGAATTTTGAAGTCAAAATTATTGAAATTATAATGAATAATTAAACAGTACAATTATTGGAATAAATCGATTAATTTTTTTAAAGATTAGGAAAGAAATTTGAAATAATTAAATTATTGTATTTTTAAGATAAAATTTAATTTTTTGTTTAATTATATAAATTACTTCAATAAACATTTTTCAAAATATATTCAGAATAATTCAAAAATTCATGAAATGTTTTATTGAATGAAGATATACAAAATTACAAATATTTCTATTGAGTTTTTACATTAATTAAAATTAAGAATAAATAAGAATAAATAAAATTAAAAATAAATAAATTTTCTTTTCATAATTTTAATTTTTAAATAATTTATCTGAAAAAAAATAAAGAATATAAAAATAATTTTACAATTTCTAATATAAAAGAAATTAAAAAAATATCTTTAAATTGTTCAAGCACAATCGTGTCATAACTAAATTTTATTATCAAAATGAGCCATTAACCTTTGTAGTAGATCGTTGAACTCGACATTAACTACATATGGTACCATTTAACTCTTAATTGTGTAAATGTGGGTCTTTCGTGAGGCTAGTTTGAACAGTTTGAATTTCTCGCAAACTAGCAGATAGAAATTTCATCCCCTCATTTTAAAGGAAATTATCGAGAACTTCAACTTGGAATATTCGAAGATGCTATAAATTTCAAATTTCTTTAAATAGGTTTTTATTTGTAGTCAGAAAAATGTATTGGATATATAAGATCTAATTTACACTTTAAAGAATCGAAATATATAATCAATTTCGAATATTTCATATTGAATATTTATTCAAAATATTTCTTCACTGTTTAAATTTTATAAATCTGTTAATACAATAGTTTATATAAATTTGTATTGTAAATTCTGCTTATTAAAATTGTTTATTAAAATGCTTTTTATATTTTTGTTACGTTTTTACTTCAAAAATAATGAACACAATTTACATAAAAAAGATAACAATTGAAGTTATCTTTTTTTTAGTAGAATTATAGTTTTCTTGAAAAGCATATTTTACAAATTAAAGCTTTATTTATTGATTTAAGATTTATCTCTCTTTAATTGAAAATTAATCCAATAAAAATATAGAGATGTATTTATAATTTTATAATATTTTATTGTGTTTTTACTTATAACTGATTAAATATAATTATTTATGACTTGCAATCTAAAATTAAATAGTGAATTCGAAATATTTTAATTTTAAAAATTGCTCGATATCCGTTAATAATTTCGTAAAGATTGAAATTTTCTATTTCACTTCGTACAACATAAGGTTTAGCTATGAAAGGACGAAAGTCATGCAACAGAGAAAAAATAAAACGAAGAAATAGTTCGAGTCACGTACCAGGTTACGGTAAAGAAGACATTCCACGTGGCATACGAATGCCACGGCCACGAAAATTATAACGATTCCCCCATTCCGTTCTGTTCCACCCCTCGGTGCCAGACTCACTCTGAATAATGTAAAGTCAGTTTTTTATAAATTTTTATGGATACCATCAAATGGAATACATTTCACTTTGCGCACCTCACTCGTGAACATAAGATTGTACGTATAATACGTAAGAATTTATTCGACAACATATTTGAAAATTTAAGATTGCAATAAATTTATCTAGATCTATTAGCTATCTAGCTAAATTTAACCCTTTCAATTCAATTTATACAATTGATTAATTTATTTATACAATTGATTAATTTTTTACAATTATGCAAAATAGAATTAAAAGATATTGTGTAAATATTTTTTTAAATTATTTTTTTTTTCTTTTACGTCACAATAATATTTGACTAATAAGTGTTTTATAAAAGATCGATTTTATCGATTTAATAAATATTATGATATGTCATTTTTTATTTCGATTATATTATTATTAAACGAAAGGAAAAAATACATTTGTAGAGGACAAAGAAATTTAAATTTAAATTAGTTTTGACAATATTCAATGTCACTATACAAATTGTACTATATATTTAACAAAGATTATAAATGATATTCGCATTTTACAAAATTTGTGATAAAATCAAATTTGAGAGTAATTTTCAAAAATATGTGTGGTATAAATAATATTGAAAATGTTTATAGAATATAGATATATCCAATAATATTGGGATTACTATGTTGCTAAACTTGTCTAGATAATTCATACAACGGAAACAGAATATTTTTAAAATATGGAAACAACAATAACAATAAATTTCAGCGGATATTAACCTGATATTCGACGCTGTGCTAATTAACATTGAAATTCATTGAACGTAGGCTTCCATGGCTTCCTCGAATAAACAGATACGATTACAAACAATTTGTATCGCAGTTTAAACGTACTATTATTATTTATATCTCACACGCATTAACATCTACGCATATCATCTACATCTAAACACTCATTTTCAATTTATAATAATGTTGCGTCACACGGATGCCGGTATGTATCAGTAGATGTTCCCCATATTTACATTAGCCGATGGGATGTTAACAACGTCGAAAACATGTAAATAATGTTAATTGAAACAGTCGGTCATCCAGGCAAATTACAAATAGTTTTGGTGTCGGTGATTGATAATCTTGCAGAATGTCGAAGCTTTTACAGGATACGAAATTACATTTCCGCGTGCGCGGAGAAATTTGGAGAAAATATACTTGTTCGATGGAAGCCGCCATTCAACGTGTTATTGACCGTAACCACGATAACGTGCCGTGTTTAATCGCGGCCACCTCGGTAATTTGTTTACGATACACGCGCTCCACTCACCTGAATACGTCCATCGAAATTGTATTCCACTGTCAAAGCAACGGTCGCGGAAAATTCGTATGCGAAAACCGCGAATAATTATTCATCAAACCCTCCACCTTCCGTTATTGACTAAAATTCCTCCCCTCCTTCCCCCAACATGAAGGAAATTTTGATCATTTTGATCATTGTAAGCATCCGTCGTGTCGAATAGGAATTTAGAAAATTGTTTTCAAAGATTTTAAATTAGTTTGTAATTTTGAATTTGATTTTCAAAAAAGATAGTTAATCGACTTAGATTTGACATGACTTTTATTTTTATCTATTCTTTTTTCGTGATAAAAAAACGGAAGATAAAAAGAAGAATGCCAATTTTTTCTTAAGAATTAATACAAAATTCTTGTTTTCTTGATTCCAGTGGATATACAAGTATAACATTTAATAAATTTATCGATTATTATTTATATTATTGTTATTTATATATACATAGTAAATATTCTTGTATAATATTCATTTTACGATGATAGTCTTTCAATCCAATATCAACGAATTACCACTTGTTTCGTTCATTTAGCGAATTAAAATTGAAAATATTTGAATTTGGAATAAAATATCTTTCGAAAGAATTAAAAACGCTGCTTAAAAAAAAAAAA
>NW_006263576.1:355282-365429 GCF_000469605.1 Apis dorsata
CTGAATCCTAATCTCTCTGAACATTTAAAAAAAAAAAAAAAAGCTCAAGTCCTTCGATCCACTTTTAACGCACAATGGTATTCGAATATTAATTTGAATCGCCCGTAAATCCTCACCCGGCACAGATAAGACGCCCCTTCCTTATTCGTCAAAAAACCATACGTATCTCAGCAGAATACACTCTACCATTCTCGAGATATTTTTCAACGGTGAAAATCTTTTCCCCGGGATCATGCCTTTCCCCTTTTCCTCGCGATTGTCGTAACCAATAAACCCTAACTGCACCCTTTACACGGAGTTTGTGATAGCAGCTCCGTAAGTCGTCCGGCAGTAGGCGGACGATTTGGAAAAGCTCGCCGAGTTTCTTATCTGTCCACCAGTTCCACCTCTCTCTTTCTCTCTCCCTCTCTCTCTTCTTCTCATTCTTCCACTTATTCTTCTTCCTCTTCTTCTTCTTCTTCTTTTCATCTTCTCTCCCCGCCCCAGTCATCTCGTTTCGCGGCTATTGTGATAACCATTTACATAAGGAATCACGGAACTATGGAAGCCAGTTACCGCAGTCTCGGTATAATCGAACCAAAGAGGGAAGGGGAAAGGCTATGCCTGCGGAACAAAGTCGGTTGTGCTTTCCTTGCCATCTGAATCTTAACCTTTTGGCTAGAGGACGGAGGAGAGAGAGAGAGAGAAAGAGAGAGAGGAAACGGAGAGTTGAATCGACCTTTCTACTGGTAGCCAAGCGCACCACTTTTCTGCCCGTTGCTTGTTCTCGGCCACCCGTTTTCGTTTGGGAAATCCTCTTACCTCCCTTTAGCCTTAACGAGTCCAACTGTTGACCGGGATTTTAAATTAATTGAATAATTTTTAGTTTTCCAAATTGGCCACCGTTTTGTTTCGCAGCCCTGATGAATTTTTCGTTTCCGAATTCTATGTTCCGAATTCCGATTCTACGTGGAAGCATTTCTGGAACAAAGGTTTAATCGAATAACAACAATCGAAACAATGATGTCTTTGTTAGAATTATTGTTAGTATTATATATGGTAGCCTGGCTGCTTCAATAAATTGACTAATTTATAGAATTTGTCATTACATTGTTTCATTGTGTATGTTAGACTTTATTAAAATTCAGTATGAGTCTTCTATCGCCTTGTGTTTAATTTGATATTGTTGCGTTGTTAAAAGTAACAATATGATATGATTTTATATAGGGCATCGTGAATATGTAGAGCGATGGAATAATTTATAATTGTTGTTTTGTTATTTTTCTGTTTTTATAAATATAATTTTATAAATTTTTATTTTTAATGTCGATTGTAAAAAATATTTCCAGGTGAAATTGGAATTAAAGGATGAAAAAGTGATGGAAATTTGACAGATATTTAAATTAAAGGAATTTTTTTTGTGAAACAAAATATTAAATCTAATTAAAATTTTATAAAGAAAATTATTTTTTTTAAATTTATTTATATATTTTTCTCTTTTTCAACCTTCAATAAGATTTCTTTAGAATGAAATGGCATGTTTGATATAGATTGATGGAGATACGCATTACACACGAGTACTAGCATTAAAATGTGAAGTGTACTTCTAGTCGATAACTCTTAACTCTTAAAGAGAATAAAATTGAAATTCAGAACACGTTATCACTTTTATGTAGAATTATAATCAAATATTTATCATTATTACGAAAGAAAATACAATATGATTTTATGAGATTTCCTTTATTGATGTATTTATTTACTTGAAATTTTTATTTATAGGAATACACCATTATTCGAATATCTTAATATTCAAATGATTTACTAATTAAACATTCCATTATTCGAATATTTAAATGTTATATTAACCGAATATTCTTTTATATTTTACGGAATTATTTTTTTATATTTGCAACAATAAACAAATTTTTTTTATCACATTAATAAAATAGAATTTAATTTGAAGTTAATGTTGAATGCGTTCATGATATATTTTATATACGATGGCATGGAAAATACTTAAAAAGTTATGAATAAAATGTAATATTGAGAAATTTTCAATCATTGGAATTAAAAAACAGAAATATTGAAAATTGAAAATTATTTGCAAAATGTATCTTTCAATAAAAAAATTTAAAAATATTGAAAAATAAAAAAATATAACAAAATGTAATAAGCTAATGATGCAAGATTTCAATTTTGTTAAATAAATATCTAAGAAAAATTTATGTTCCAAATTTATTTAAATTTTCTTATATTCAATATTTTAAATAATTAATAATTATTTTAAATAATTAATAAAGATTATTTTAAATAATTAATAAAGATTTTATTATATTCCACTAAAATTTTATTTCTACATAAAATTCCATATTTCTGTATCTTCTTTATTTAAATTTAATTCTTTAAAATTATATTGTACTTTTCATACAATATCTTAATTCAAATAATTCTTCAGTTATTTTGCAACATATTATACACCAATAAAAATGCTGTTCTATATTTACAAATTATTATTTAATTATCCTTTAATTATTGTTATATGGCAAATCCTACAATATATATAAAGAAATAACGTTTCGACTTGTTACATAATCGGTTCGAAGAAGCTTAAAGAAGCTTTACCAGCTTTCTGGAACGATTTTCTACTTCATACCAGATCCAGTCACGGTGATTGCGTTTCTTCCCTCGCTTCGTTCTCTTCTAGCTCCTCTTTCGATTCAGTCAATGTTTATTTAGCTTCCCCTGTATACCAATCGAGGGCTACAAATTAAAAGCAACGCCGCCGATGATTCAGAAGAGTTTCCCCCTCGATGTTCGATTTTGCTTTTCCTATACAACTGTATCCTGCTATTCGTTCTCTTCCTAACTTCTTCGTTCGCTTGATCGAGAGATCTTCTTCAACTGACACTTCTTCGGATATGGAAGCAAAGGGAAACAATTTTGGATAGAAACGAGGGGTCCGTTAACAAAAGTATTTAAGCATTGGTAAATTTAATTTTGATTGTAATTCGATGCGTCATAAATTTAATTCTGCAGTTTTGTAATTTTTTTTTTGATATAAATCTTTTATCCTTTGAGGTAACGAAAAGAATAGAAACATTTTTGAATAAAAGTAATAAATATATTTTATTTATAAGCAATAAATATATTTGATTTAATTTTGGTTATTTAATTTGATTTTATTTGTCAAAAGTTTATAATAATTTTATAAAGAATTCGTTTCAATTTTTATTTGATTGTATTTTCTTTTTTTATCATTAAAAAGAGAAATCAATCAGAGGAGCTTGAAAAAATATTGTATTACTTGGAAGATTCAGAAACTAATTAAAGTAAATCAATAGATATTAAAAACAGGATAATTAAGATTTTTAAAAATTAGTTTTATATAAAAGGATCTTGATTAACTGATTTGATAATTATTTAAATTACATTCTAAGTTATTTTCTGAAAATATGATTTATAATGATTGGTTTCTGAATTCTGTTATTAAACTTTAATTTGTAAATACAATTATTAAAGAAGAAAATCTAAAAATTTTTTTAAATATTTTTTAACAATTGCTTCTTAAAAAAAAATTAAAAATTAAATTGCTATATTTTTAATGTTTAATTAAACTTAAGCTTCTATTCTATTTATATAATTCATTATTATAATTTTCTCTTTTTAAATTTTAAAAAATATTCATTATAAGAAATAATAATCAATCAGAGACTAAAATGAAACGAAACGAAACGAAAATTTTATAAAATATATTTTAAATTCGAAAACTTATAAAAAAAAAACGAAATTAAAAATAAATAATTACATTTCATTTTTCAAACTAAAATAAACTTCAAATTACATAAAAAAACTTTTTTTCAAATTAACTTAATCTCAACTAAAAATGAACTTATTTCGTCAACGAATATATATCTCGTTTCTATATTTTTACATTTTTAAATTTCAACATGAATTTCATAATTTTTCTAAAACAAAATCGAAAAAAGAAGAAAAACGAAAGATACGATCCCTGATCACTGGTATCTCGACAGATCTCGGATGATCTCGTACGAGAAAATGCAAATTCCTATCTTCCTTTTACATAATCTATGGTAGCTGCTTTTACGTTTCACCTATCATTATGCGACTCTATATCCGCTTCTGTTGCCTCGTGAATATTTCTGCCGCGGTAAGATACGCTGGTATTCGAGCCATTCATCCGCGTGCCTCGATTCTGACAATGATCGCAGATGGTATACAATCGGGATCCGATGCGTGGCGATAACAGAGCCACGCACCGTTACTTGCAGAAATGTTACGATCCTGGCTCTATGTGATTGCCAATATGCGAAGTATGTCATGTGCGAAGATTCAGTTTTCAGATAATCATCTATCGCCGTTCGATCCGCCACTTGTTACGACCAGTACATCCATTCATGCTGGAAACTGTATTCCGAGGCACACGAAGTATACAGGGTGGAGGAATAGTAAATTCCAAATCTTTTTATAATATTTTTTTAAAATGAAATTTTGTAATTTTCAAATCAATAGAAATGATTAAATTAATTTTGGTTAATTTCAAACCAATGTTCATGGATTCTGAAAAATATTTGAATATTTGTTTTTATTTTTAATGAAACTTTATGAGGAATTATGGTTTCTCAAGGATGGGATAAAAGAAATTGTAATGCTGTCATGTTTCACGTTTCATTTTTTAATTATCAAAAATATTCAGATTGCTTTTTTGTAAATATGTATTTCACGATTGAACATTGATGGAGAGTATAATAACGAAGTATTGAAATTTTGAAGTTAATCTCACAAAATAGACAAAATAATTAGTCCACGTATAATTTAAAAAATTATGGTTTACATAAGTACGAACTTTCATTCAAATCAAAATTTTCGGATTAATTTCCTTGTTTAAATAAGCCATTAATCATCGTGAGCTACTTTGAATATTATTTGTAAATGATCGTTTATCACAAATACTAATAACGTTCGATTCGATCGAACTTGTAGTTTGAATTTCTATTGTGTCAAGAATATTCTAGTTTTGTTGATTATTAATGTTAGTTGGGATTTCGCATAAATGTTAAATGATATTTAAATGTTTCAACTACGTATAGTTTCATTGGTAGTTTGATATGTATACATATATACATATGTTCATATATTTGACATTGTTTGATATTTATACGAAATATGAGCTACATCTATCAAAATAAAGTGATATAATTTATATTTCACTTGTTTTAAATTAATTTAAAAAAAAGTATTTTATTAATGAAATAAAATATATTCAAATAAATAAAATAATGTTTCAATATTTTTAATCAAATTGAGAGAATCATTTTTTAATTAAAATCGATTTAAATATAATTATTCAAATACAACTGTTATTATTTAATGCTTAATTTTGATTTTTTATCTGTTGCAGGTAAGTTCCAATATTATTTTATTCATGAAAAGCAACAAGTAGTAAGGTAAATACTAATTTATTTATTAATTAATCTTGTTAATTCTCTTCATAGAAACCATAATTTAACAGAAAATTAACGAGCTATAAATTGATTAAATTATTTTGGAAACATCCACTATCCCTCAATAACTATTCTAAAAAATATCTACGAACAAAAAGATCTTCATAATAAAAAAAAAAAAAAAAAGAAAAAGAATTTTTATTTAAACAAGAATAATCCAACATTAAAAATCCTCTTTCATGATTCTTTTATACACCAATACGAACCAATCTTTAAATACAAAATACACGTGATATGTGATACGTGATACGTAAACCGGAAGAAAACCGTAATTTTTCGCGCGAGAGCGTACCCTTACCACGATAATATGTTAATCAGCTGTTGGCCGTCTGGTGTTAAGCCAAAACCATGGCCCATAATTCGTCGGTGTGGGGGTTGGTAGGTCACAACATCCGTTTGCTCCGAGGAAGCGTTGACGTGCATGATAGTGGTCAGCCAGCGTGTGTACGGGTTGGTCCAGAGTACGGGCAAGTTTCCGTTTTCCATATAAACAGGATGCGGTGCCTCTACTCGCGGTGCCCGACTCCGCTGTAACCTAGACAGGGTAAGCGTTAAAGCGGTATCAGTAATTACCAGCGTGTTGGCAAACAGCTAGGCGATGGTGCTTGGGGAACATGCACAGCGCCCTCACCGATGTCAGGAAACTTTAAGTGCTGTCTCTCCCTCTCCTTCTCTCCAAGACTCGGTTTTAACTATGACCGCTATCACCGATATTTGATATTCCACGATTTGGAATAAATGATTTGGGAATAATTGAGAATTTTTTTCTTTGCATACGAAATTTAGTTATTTATGGTATGTTGAGGAATTAATTGGGATATTTAAAGAATTGTCGTCGCTTTTTATTCATTTTCAATAATATTAATTTTTTATATTCTATTTTTTCTATTCTAAAATTATATAAAAATTCGATCATTAAAATAGAATAACTTTTTTTTAGAATTGGATCAAATAACTTGAGCTTTTTGAAAATGTAATATTTTTTGATAAATATATAATTATCTTATTTTATTTAAAAATTGTTAAAAATGCAACAAAATATATTCTCTTCCTTTTTAAAATAAGAAAAAATTTTTCACGTTTAATTAAAATTAAAAATATAAAATATACTCATAAATATACTCATAAACAGATTCTACTAAGTATATCCTATAAAATGAAAATACATTCTAACAATTAATAAATATTTCAAAAAATTATGTTACTTAATCCATTTTATCCATATGTTGCCTCTTGTAGAATTATCTTAAACATCCGCAATTTCAATCAGGAATGAGATTATCAATAAAATTTTTCCAAAATCACAAATCGTCGTAAAATACGATATTAAATTAATAAAACAGTTTAAGTTTTAACACGACTTGAACGACGTAAAATGAAAGTTTAAATCGGTCAACTGCAACGTCTGCACGTTTTAACGTTAAGATCCCTCGACTCCCTCGAGATGCCTGTTTCCAACTAAAAACGTAATCATTAATAGAACTTTTCCAAGATCAAAAGCAAAATTTAATATTAAATCTTTATTGCCTAACACTGCTACTTTTTAGTATCATTTATTTCAGTTCCAACTTGCATTAAATATTCTTCAAAATTGAATAAAAATTCTATTATATAGTATAAAACAAAAATATCTCACATAATTTGATCCCAAATATAAACTATTTAAAAATGAAAAGTTTACTTATCGGTTTATCGATATAAAATCTTTCCAAAATCATAACAAGTATTGAATTATTAAAAAAAGAATTCCTTAAAATCGACACGAAAATACTGCCCCAAAATGAAAATTTAAATCGGTCAACCTGAGCGCATAAAAATCCTCCCCCCCCCTCATCCCCCGTCTTACGTCGAGAAAACTCTTTTCCAAGGTCTCATGTATGATAGATGATCGTCCAGCCTTGATCACCGTAACCCTCGCAGGCCTCGATGCATTGTTAATGTCGATCGTGTCCCCACCCTGCCTATTTTCTGCTCACGATGCACCTTCGTCTACGCAACATTGCCCTACAACGAGAAAGGCGGAAGGATAGAGAGATAAAAATAGATAGATAGAAAGAGAGAGAGAGAGAGAGTGAGAGGGGAAGCATTTGTCCACAGGTCGCGCCCAGGTTTCGCGTGTATATAATACACGTGTAGAGGAGCGCCGCGACGTCTTTGTGCTTTCGAAAGCTTGCCCCCGAGGCTTTTTCCAAAAGAGGGGCGCTCTATGAAATATCGTATTCATCGTTACACCGACCTTTGCCTTCGTCCCCCTCGTCCTCCTTTCGAGGCACCCACTTCTCCTACGTTTCACCCCTCGAGGGAGAGACACCCCCAGACCGAGCAAGACAGAGATAGACAGAGCGTGTAAAGGTAAAGTACAACAGACGCGACAGGGGTACCAACGACGACTAGCAGAAAAATCGATCGCGAGTGCTACTCGGAGGCCTGTGATATCGCGTTTTATATATATATGTATATCGGAGGTAGTGATTTCATGCAGACGAACAGATAGGATTTAATGAGCACACGGATGGGTGAGATTTTGAATTGTGGATTTTTTTTTCTTTGTGTTAAAAGGAAAGATAAGTAAATATGAGACGCGTGGATGAGATTTTGAATTTTGGAATTATATTTTTTTTTTATGTTGAAAAAAAATGGGAGATATTAGAATTTTTATATGTGTATCTTGTAAGGAAATTTGTCTAATTCAAAAATTGTTATTTTAACTCTTTGTAATTTTTGTTCAGAATGATTGTACATGATGTATAGATTTTATTGTAGTTTGTTTGAATGAATGTCTAAAAAATATTCTATATACGTATAACATATGTTTTACATATTCATGTTTCGTTAAAAATAAATTTTTTTCTTGTTTCGATATATTTTTTATTACTCTTTCATATATTATTGCAGTTTATTTAATATTTTGTTGAATAATTTGAGAAGAACGAATAAAAATTTATGAATATACATACAATGAATTATGTATGAAGCAATTTTTTTTTTAAAATCTTTTTGAAGAGATGAAATCGATCATCGAAGTTTGAACAAACATTTTTTCGTAAAGTTTTCAACTTTTTGGATTCTTGGATTATTTTTTACAACCGAGCGACAAAATATTAAATTTTATACATTTTATAACATTTTATATACATTTTATTAAAATTTGTTAAAAAATTATATTTTTTTTAACGAATAAAATTTAATATCTCTGTTAATGAACATTGTTATTTCAATAGAAAAGAAAGTAAATCATTGTATGATGTCATACAATAATTTCAGAATATTATAATGAGAATTTGAAGTAATATTTAATAAAAAATTTGAAATTTAAAATTAATACTTATCGATCAAAATAAATTATGATTATTTTTTTGTATTTAATTATCTGTCATTAAAATTTATCAACATTTAAAGTTTCACAATCTCCATTTCTCTCAAAAATTATAATATTTCATATTATTTATTCAAATTTCTATTTATACTTTTATTTATTTATATTAATTTAAATAAAGTAGAAAATTTCTTAAAGTTTACAATATCTATATTCACGTAAATTTTCGTATAAAATTTTTTGATATTATTTTTCAATCAAAAATCAAATCAAATTAGATAAAAAAAAATTTCTTTATATTATATTCATAATTAAATAAAATATTCTGAGTAAGTAGTAAGCGCAATAAATAATATTGTCAGCATTATTGATTCTGCAGGATCCTGGATAGAAAACAATCAAGCCAATAATCTGTTTACATCGTTTCGCTACGATTCATCAGAGTCCAATTATCATGAATTAATGTTCGCGCGTATTGCCACCTATATATCATTAAAACTTGTTTGTTGTCAACACTTGAATGCAATTTCATAATTTAAGGAAAAAATGAAAAATAGAAATATTCAAATCTCATTAAAAGTATTCCATTTGGATGCAATATCACGAAAATATTCCAAATATTGAAAATATTGCAAATATCGTACGAAAATCTAAATAATTTTTCTATTAATAATTGTTTTCTTTTAAGAAATTCATAAAAATCGTATTTAAAGATTTATCGAATTTTACGAAATTACACATAAATCACTCTAATAAAGTTTATTTGAGAAAAACATTTTCTTTCATCATCAAAAAAATCTTTTTCCATGACTTTGACAATTTGGCAATTTAACGTTAAAATTAAAGAAAAAATAATATAAGAAAAATTAACAATCTCTAATTTAAAATATTTTCATTCAAAAAGATAATAAATATTTCAATATTGCATATATCTTAACAAATATATTAGCTGACAAGTGTGAACGAACGATTAAATGTCGATTAAATTTAAGAAAAATAATTTTCTGATAGAGAAAATTATCGTCGGATGTAAAAGCATCGATTGAATGGATAGCCCGATTGAGTGGAGCTCCGGTGGAGGTTTCCGTAGGTGAAAAACAGGAATGACGTTATCGCTCTTTCAACGAGTGTGTTTTCAAACTGGCGCGCATCAAACGCATCTATCATGTCCCCGTAAACGAAAGATTTCACGGGCAGGGACGTTCGTTTCAATGGCAACGAGTTTGCGGACGAACGCCATCCCCCTTCCATCCTCCGCCGATTTTGACGATAGAGCGTTCCTGGCTGTTGCAATCGTTCTTCCTCGTTTTTTATTTCTTTCTTTTTTTTT
>NW_006263576.1:365709-371029 GCF_000469605.1 Apis dorsata
TAAAACGAGTCTTTCAAGGAGCTTTAAAATTTCCCTGTTAGGGATCATGTTAACGATGTTGTTAGAGAGAAGTACATTTCAATGTTGCAGAGGATGAGTCGTTCGAAATGGGGAATACAGGATATACATTTCTCGTATGATTAATACTAGATTCACTATTCGAAATACTAGATTTGAATTGATTAATTTTGGATTAGCGACTCTTGGTAAAATTAACTTTTGGTGAAAAGATATTTATCTCTTCGATTTCTAAAATATATTTTTGAAATTAATATTTTGAGTAGCTTTTTTTTTTTTATAATTGAATTACAATGAATATTTTTAATATTAATCATCACGACAATGCACACTTTGTTATGAATGTATACTTAAAAATTGTATATAATAGTGCCTATAGTGCCTAGTTGCCTATAGCGTAACAGCAGTAATAATTTTATGCAGATATCGCGAAAACTATAGCTTAATTACCGATTACATGCAGAATTTCTCAGAATTAATTTTTATTTATTGATAGAAAATATTATTTTAATTTTATACACATAAGATTCAAAATTAATCTTGATAATATTTCTAAAAAAATACTTCTATCTGAAATTTTTAATCAAATTATCATCATACCAAATATATTTGAACGATATCAGTGATTGATGGAAAAAGGAAAAGGAGAATAAGAGGACCGAAATTTAAACGATACCGGTAAACGACACTAAGGATATTCCTTCCGTCGTAAAATCTGGCCCCTCCTAGCTACAAATAAGGGAACACGTTTCCGTAGTCAATGACACGTAGATAGGTTTCCAACCGTTAGAGGATCGTCGTCTGGATGCGACTCCTCTCCCCGTAACTTCTCGTTATCGTGATCCCAAAATCGAAAGAAGAACGATCACGTGCCGCGTCAGCGAAACCCACGAGAAGAAAGAAGAGAAGGAAGATCCAAATCGTGCTTGCCAACTCTCCTTCCCCGAATAATTGATCGAACTAATTGTATTCTTGGAGAGAAAGAGAGAGAGATAGAGATAGAGATAGAGATAGATAGATAGATAGAGAGAGAGAGAGAGAGAGAGAAAGTTAGTTGGCCTTTCGACGCCTCCTGGATCCATTAAGAAATGAGAGAAGTCTTGGATGCGACGATTATGTCCCGCCAACTGTGCAATATACGGAGAGAGGGGAGAGGGAGAATGTGAGAGGGAGAAAGGGACGGAAATGGAGCAAGATGGAGGAGAAAGGGAGACGACAGGTAAGGAAGTGAAAGGGAGAAGGCAAGGAATAGAAGGCACATTGCCAGCCAACCAGCCATCCAGTAGACCCAATCTTTTTTAAACGCCCCGCTCATTCATCGCGGCCAGACAGTCTCACGATTATAAAGCGCAAATCCTTTTATTCCGCCGTTTCGTTCCGCTGCTCTGCTCTTATTTTTTTGCCACCAACTTCCGCCTCTTCCACTACCTCCCTTCCTCCTCCTCCTCGAGCTTCCATCTCTGTCCTCCTCCCTCGCCGATATTGTTCGTCCCCTCCTCCCCCTCTCCCCCTCTCCCTCTCCAAAGGCTATTTTATTATCCAATTACTCTCATTTGCTTGGCAAAAGGCACCACCACCGAGGTCCGCTTGTGAAGGGAATGAGTGCAAAACGTTAGCCACTTAATTAGCAGTCCGGTGACAGATTCGGATACTTCGTTGTAGGTCGCGATGGAAGAGGATGGAAGGGGGAGGAAGGAGGGGGAAGAGGGAGAAGGCAGGAAGGAAGGAAGGAGCAGTTCGAAAGGAGGAACGGGAAAAAAGATGCGCCTGATGAAAAGGCTTAAAGGAGATAATGGATTCATCTTCTTGACGCGTTGATATTCAGTCGAAATTAAGGGATTATGTTTCGAAATGCTTTCACTTCATCGTGTTTGCGCGTCGTAACGTAAATTGGGATGAGATGTATTTGATCTCTTTTTTTTTTTTGACGACAGGAATTTTGTAGTTAGGGAAAATGGATGGAGGAATGGTTAATTTAATTTTCTTTGATGAAATTTATTATTAATAATGTTATTATTAATAATTTGATTTGTTTTTTAATTTGTAAAATGTTTGTTTATTATTTTCTTTTTTCTTTTTATCAATATTAATCCTTGATTACTTAATCGGTCATCGATTCAAGAAAAAATTGTTTTTGATTGTTATTTATATATTAGTAAATTACTTATAATAATAATTAATTTGAACGTTTAATCAATAAATAAGTATTAATTGATTCAATGAATAATTATCTTTTTTTAATCAATAAATATTATAAGTATGTTAGATTCTTAATCAATTTAATCTCACTGTAATTTTCAAATAAATTAAAAAAGATATTTAAGTAAGAATTAAAATAAAATTTTCTATTAGTATTCGAATATTTGTTGTGGTATAGTGTATAATATTTTTTAACTTCAAATAATAATATTTTGTTCAATATTTTCATTTACTAATAATACATTGTTAAAAAAAAAATAAAAATAATACTCGAAATTATTTAAAACAATAATTATTTTTAGATTCTAAATTCTAAGATTCAAAAATTTTTGTTCAATGATGTATTAATATCAAAAATAATTAGTGTAAAGTATTAAAAAATATTTATAAATTCACTTCTATTACGAATTATAAATTTTATAAAAAGTTATAAGTGCAAAATATAACAGATAGTTTTTGTCTGTCTGTCATTAAAACGTTGAAAAATGTTATCCTTTTTTTCTCTCTCTATTCTTTTTCTTCTTTTTCTCTTGTTTGCAAGTTGAAGTTGAATGAGAAGATGCAGGAAGAGAAGAGGAGCTTTATACATCGTTAGAGATTCACCATATTTCGTCTATCCATTATTCATTGTAGGTTGGCCTCCCTTGTTCTTTTGTTATGTTCTTCCTGCATTAGGAGTCCACAACGTGTATCAACTGGTTTTTTGCCAGCTCCTCAACTCTTAATGCGTACATATGTATACATACATACTCCTAGTTGCCAAAGAGATATCGTTTATTGAATAAAGTCCTTACGTCCACAACTTTTTCTCCTTCGAGGAAAAGTTTTTCTCCACTAACGTCTACTACTTGGAGGAACGATATGAAATTCATTGAGAATGTCCATTCAGTTTTTGATGTTGCACGGAATGCTTCCAATCATTTTAAGCCAGTTATTGGCAATCAGTCTTACTGATTCTTAGTAATTCATCATTCCTTTGATACCAATTTTTATTGTTTTGTATCGAATGATTGATTCATATAACTGTAACAATTATTTTTATCTTTTTGTTGGAGTTAAAAAAAATGCTAGAAATTGCTGGGAAGAATTAAAATTAAGATAGAAGAATATTTTGTTTAAGGAAGACTAGAAATCTAATTTTTAAATTCACGAAACTCTGAATGCTAATTCTTTTGTTTTTGTTTTATAAAGATTAATTTGATAAATTTTGATTTTTGAAAATTTTAGAATTTCATGATAAGAAAAAATTGAATTTTTATATTTTATTTTCTTTCTATGTAAATTCTAATAAATTAATATAAATCTTATAAATAAAAGTGAATTAATATCTTCTTTCTTTAAAATTATTTATATAAATTATTTTTTATTTAAGTTTTGAAAATTTTAAGTCATGAAAATTTAACATAATGATCCGAAATTCGAAAAATCAAAACTTTTTTCACGTAAAATAATAAATAATTTGTAATTTAGTAATATCGATATCGATTTGTGAAAATTTCATGTTATTTTTAATGTTTCGCTACAAATTGACGATTTAATTTTCTTTTAAAATTCTATAATAATTAGATCGTGAATATTGGATTTTTAAAACAAAATTATTTATGAGATAATCCAATCCATCCATAATTAAAAAGACAAATTGTCATTATACGCACCATTTTTCACCTACGAAAATAACGTGAATCATAAATATCAATTATTACATTAAAATTCATCAACTCGATTATTATTTCATCAAATTAAATAATATCACTCTCGTCTCACATCAATGCACGAAAGTTTATCAGGATTAGAACAAAATATACATTGAAAATAAACATTGAAAAATTAAACATTAAATTAAATATTGCTTGAAATCTTATTGACAGATTTGCGCTATTTCCATGCTATTTTTTTGTCTTCTTGTAATCCCTCTGCAAGCGCCATACCTATATGTATCTGGTAGATCCTAAAATATAAATGAACTCTGTCGTTTCCTTTCCTCGTCGGTAGATTGCATCGAAAATTTAAAACTGAACCGGTGGGGGGAGACATTCGACGATTTTCCTTTACCATTGAAATTGACTCGAATCCCGGATTCCGCTCGAAAACCCGGCCAAATATGTTCACCTACACCGATTCGCGTCTGCTAGATCAATGCGCCCCAATGAAATGATTTTCTGAAGCGTCTAAATCTTTCCGCCAATGCGATTGTCGGCCTCAATCTCGGTTAGATTAAATTTTAACGAGAACGAGTATTCCTCCTCCCCTCTCCCCCGATTTCTTTCTCCATTCTTACAAACATTCTCTTTAACCTTTGTAACGATACACGCGATACTTCAAACACACATTTTTATCCGTACTCCGAAAATCTAATCTCTCATATCCATACATCGTCATTCATGAATTACAGTCTCTTAAAAAAAGAAAAAAAAAAAAAAGAGAAAATGTTAAAATCATCATCATTTCTTTCTGGACATGAAATCCACTCTCGACAAACGAAATGCACGGCGAAGAAAAAAATAGAGAGTCGTTGTCCATCCGTGAAATAATTACGCTGGGGTACACTGGCCCTGGTAGAAATCGAACGGCGATGTAAAAATGATTTATCGACCTTAACCGAGCTCCAGCACGCGATTACCCGCGTGCACGAAGAGAGAGAGAGAGAGAGAGAGAGAGCGAATCACGATTGTTTCCCTCGGCAATTTCCATTGTTCGCTGGTGGAGGAGGGTGTGAGGATGGCATTGCGTATCGCGCGAATCCGCGCTCGTGGTAAATAACAAATGGGTCACGTCTACCGCGTAACCATGATCCATGGAAATAGCCAGGACGAGGGAGGGCACGATAATGCCCACGTGCAAAGCGTGTTGATGTAGTCGCATTTGGAAACGCGGCCGGAAGAACACGCGCGTGCAACGGAACTGCGTTCTCGGGTATGATTCAAATTTAATATGAATCCTGGGGAGGGAAAGAGGGATGCGTGCCTGTGAAAATCCTGTAAGGATTCGAATCTAATAACGTCTTGTTCGAGAGGATATCTGGCGGCTCTCTGTCAACAGCTGTGCGCGAATTGAATAAAACTGGTGAACCGTGGAATGCTGGAAAAAAAAAAAAAAAAAAAAA
>NW_006263576.1:371314-376065 GCF_000469605.1 Apis dorsata
TTACTCCATTGGCCAATAATATTGAAGAATTGTAAAATGAAACTGCGAGTATTTTTGGATATTTATCTTTTCTTATAATTATTATGATTCTAGTTGGTTAATAAGTAACTAATAATTGAAGAATAATAAAAAATTATTTTGAAATATTCATTTTTTTATATGACTAGAATCGAAACTGGTTTTCATTCTTTCATTAGATATTAAAATTTTTATTCGAAATGAATATAACGATTCTATGTAATATATTTTGAATAATAAATAATATTTATTAAAAGTTAGAATTTTTTTCCCATCATTTATATTATTTTTAATTATTTTTCTATTCAGAATAATAGAAAAGTTAACCTAACCTTAATTTTGCAATCTTCTTTTCCTTTTTTATTTAAAAAATTCAATTTGATAATTGAAATCAAGTTAATACATGTTCCTTTACTTCTTATTATTTTTATTATTTACTATTTTTATTATTATATTTACTATTATTCGATCACAATTAATCAGTGTTCAGTGTATTTAATAAATTGAATAATAAATTTTCGAACGAAGCCTTAAATCTTATTTTTAATCATCGTGATATCTCTCTGACTTTTATCTTTAAGAATGAATATGATGCAAAGATTTGTTGCGCAGTTTGAAGTTTTGAATAATTTGAGGCTCAATGATGCAATATATACGGTTGGTTCTGAATAATTAAAATAAATGTTTTATACGCGCGGGCGCATATAATGTCTGTATCTTTTTCCACGGATTCCGCGATATTATTTTGTGTCCTATGCGCGGTGGGCGCTTGATAAAACCTCGTCCAATTTATTCCTCTCGTGTCAACTCCATTAAATTTGTTTCATAAAAAGGGTCGACTTTTCATTACGAGTGGTCTCTGACGAAGTCAAAGAAGAGTGTGAATTTATTATAATACCATGCACCATCGTGGCGACCATAAATTTATGTTGGAAATACGAGGTACAGAAATGTGTTTGATGTATCCAGTAAAAATTCAAACGTTAAATCAATATACATGAAAAATTAAATTGACGTAAATTAGCGCGTGTACTGTATATATACTTCAATACTTTAGAAAGAGTAAATTCGATAAATTTAATAAAGATGTTTGTGCAAATATATATCTTTACAAAAAACGGATATTATTTTGTTACAAGAATATTTAAAAAACATACATTTTATTCTTTTATTATAGTATATGATTTGCATAGTATGTATATTTTGCATAAAAATACACATGTATTGTTTACATGTTTTCATTACATTGTATTTCGTGTATGTTCAGCATTAATTTATAATTTACTGATAATATTGAAAAAATTATTATATTGAAAATTATTGAAAATAATTATTGAAATATATTGGAAAAATTATCATATATTGTGATTTAAATAAAACAAATAAAATTAATGGACACGTTTATGCAATTAAAATATGTTAAATATTCAACAAATATTATAGAAAATATATTATGTAAAACATATATATCCGACTTATTATGTTATATATTTATCTTTTCATCTTATTTTCATTATATATAAATGATATAGTAGAAATATTAATATTTCTACTATATTATTTATTCATAGATCAAGAAAGATTTTATATCATAAAAGTAAGATGAAAGTAATCATATTTTTATATAAAATCAGAAATCTTCTGTGAATTCATTATTTATAATAAATGTTTATTAACATTGACTTTAGATAAAGAAAAATTAAGAATTAGAATTTATGTAGAGGTAATAAAAAATGAAAATTGTTATTTCAATTAAAAATTTGCTTTTGGCTTTTATATATATATATATATATCTGAAATTTTATTATCATCTTTGTTTTATTGTATATTTTTTTTAATAAACTTCTAAATATTTTTTAAATTGTTATATCAAGTTTTTCTTACGAACCATAATATTTACAATTGAATTACTAGCAGAATTATTTTTATTAAATAAATAATTATAGCTATGAATTTTTATTTTAAATTTATATATTATATATTTAACACTTGATAATATCCTATTCAATATATGTAATATATTTAAAGTATATTTAAAGTATATGAAAATGTATCATATAAAATACATATTTTGCATAAAAATTAATTTATTATTTATATATTTTAGTACATTATATATATATATGTATACATTAAAAATAATACATGCATAATTCGTAACAATTTATAATAATTTATATGTTCAATCATTTATTACATTTAATCGTTGTAATATTTTTCAATACTTTAAAAATACTTACACACTGTCCACATGCCGTTATTCACTTTTATTTGTAAAAATTTTCCACCACGAGAGTGAACAATCAAAAACTGTTTCGCTTTTTTCGAAAAGCAAGTGGTCGACTAAAAGTAATACCGTAGTTTTCGGATAAAAATACATCTTTGGTCATAGCACCGTTTCAAATTGTCTACATATATCCATCCCCCCTTCCTCTTCAATTCCCTCTTTCTTGAAAAACAAACAGTCGAAATCTGAAAAAATTTCACATTCGCTATTCGCCATCGCGCCTTTGAAATTCGATTTCCAGTGTTCGTCGCGCTTGAAGAGGAGGTGGACGGTGAAAGAGATGAAAAGGGTGGTTGAGTCAGAAAGGAGAGGTGTGAATTTTGGCGGCTGCGGTAGTTATAGCATTAATGACTGTCTAGTTCAAAGGGAATTCGAAGATGAATTCAGGGAGCCGTGTAACGAGAACACCACGAACGAGGTAGACGCAGGACTATGTATATTAATGTATCCGTCCCGACAAACTGCCAA
The DNA here is from genome assembly GCF_000469605.1 of Apis dorsata. Taxonomy (NCBI): domain Eukaryota; kingdom Metazoa; phylum Arthropoda; class Insecta; order Hymenoptera; family Apidae; genus Apis; species Apis dorsata. Next base: position 374,088 of record NW_006263576.1, read on the forward strand.
CGATTTTTGGACGCTAAACACGATTTTAATTCATCCGTTGTAATCTTTTTCCCCCCACCCCGTCCTTTTTTTCGGGTAAAAAATTTTTTTCAGAAAAATTCGAGAGGAGAAAAGAAACTAATTGGACAGTAAGTTATCTTTCAATGATGATGGATCGATTAACGAGAATTTTGATGAGAAGTTAACAGATTATTCGATAACGAGATTAAGTTTACAAAACGATATGTACAATCGTACTGTTCCATCCCTTTCGATCGAATTCTAAAATTCAACTGTTTATGACGCGTTTCATCTACTTTAGTTAGTTAATTTTGTTTCTGAAGTGAACACTTTCGGACAACGAAACAGGTTATTTATCATAGGTCTGTTTATTTTGTAGAGTCGTTGCCGCGGATTGTGGATTGTGTATAGTTCGTTCTTTGTGATTTAGCAATTTAACAGGTTTTCTTCGTTAATTCGTTTTTGAATGAATTACCTTGATGTTTATTTCGAGTCTGTTGTTTGCAAAAGGATAACTTTTTTTACGTTTATGTTATTTAATAATTATTTTAGAAACAAAAATTTTTTTTAAAAAAATCTTGAATTATTTATTTTTTCTTCTAATGATTGTGAATATATAAATAATGATAAAAATATAAAAATTGTCTATTTTTTTCATGTTCAACAGACAAACAAATTTATCACACATTGAATAAAATACAAAAATAATAAAAATCTAAACAGTTACTATTTGTTAAAAGAGAATAATCTTTTTTTAATTTCCAACGAACATTAATTTGTCAAAAATAAAATATCTAATACATATGATTAATTCTGATCGTAATTTTTACTTTCAATTACTAGACATGCAACAGATTTAGATAATATATTGATATATATTGTAATGATAAATAATGATAAAAACATGATATATGAAATTTATAAAAAATTTGTGGAAAAAAAAATCACAAAAAACTATCGAAACTATCGCGATAAATAAGCCAAAAAAAGGATGATTCGGATAGGAATTCTTTGTGATGCATGAAAAACGAACGAACAAGCCTAGCATGATCGGTTAACTCGTTATCGTAAAGCATCGTAAAACGCAACGCGCGTGGGCGATGAAAAGATCGTTAACACACAGTCGAACATTTTATTAGCACTTCGCTCCGAATCAAAGCCATTAATGGCCGCGTCCGTCGATTCCATGGTCCCTGGTGTCAATCGACTGGAACTGGCCGATGTTGAAAAACGCGTGTAAAACCTGCAACCAATACTACCGGCCACGTTAATAATTATTTTTCGTTTTACGAATTTATGCGGACACACTACAAGTTTACATTTCGCGTCTATGGAATTATTATTTTAATTAAGTAAATATTTTTAGCCACGTGTTATTTTTTTTTTTTTTCCCACTCTAGAAAAACCCATATTTAAACGCATATATTACGGGATAAAATGTTCTAAATAAATAAAATGGAAATATCTAGTTTAAAATGCTAATGAGTTTTTTTTTAATTGTTATTAATAAGATAATTTTTTAAATGATTCTATTTTTTTTTATTAAAAATTTTTTTTTTTTTCTTTCTTTCTTTTTTTTTGTGAATATTTTGTTGAAAGAATGAAATTCTTTGAAAAATGAAGAAAGGTAATATTGGAATTAACGTGAAGCGTGTAAGAAATGTCTGACTATACGCAGTCTTCTATCACTTAGAATCTATCTTTTATTTTCTCAGTGTATAAGTAAATCATTTTTATGAAAAAAGTTATTCAAATGATTTAATTTAAGAAAATAATAGTTGAAAATTATAATATTTTTAATAAATAAAATCAATACTATTTATTTTAAAAATTTAATATCAGTTAAAAAAATAGCGCTAAAATTAATTTATAAGTAACAACAAATATGTCTAAATATATTTTCATAATTTTTTTTTTATAATTTTTAATTATATAAAATATATAAATAAAATAATTAAAATAGAAAAAGAAATTGATA
>NW_006263576.1:376306-385295 GCF_000469605.1 Apis dorsata
CTATTTTTTGTCATTTATCAAATCTTTGATATTACTTATTTAACATTTGGATAATTTTTTTTTGTTAATCATTCTATTTAATTAAGCATTAAAACAATATTTATGAATATATTTCAATCTTTACAAATTATTATTTTCAAATAAATTTGAAAAATTATCGCTTTTGACTTACTTTTTAATTATTGATTAATTGAACAAATCATAGTTAATGAAATATACTTATGTTTAATTTAGACTTTTTAAACCATTACAGGTGTATAAAATATTATATTATTATATTATATGAAGGTTATATTATATCATATTTCTATTTATTCTAAATTACGTTTTACGTATAATTTTTAATTTATCAGTACAGACAACTCCATTCTCTATAATAGTAATGATTATTTATTTTCATCAATTCGTGAAAAATACAGGACAAATAGATAGAAACAACAATGAAACTTCGAAGTTTAGCTACGTTCTATCGTGCGAACAAAGATAACCTGGCTGAATCCATAGGTCGCTGTGTGTATCACGTCCATAACTCTACATTAAGATAATTAAACGAATTAGAATGTGCAGCTTGTGACCTCGAATCTCTTAACTAACTTTGTACGGTCAGTTTGCGAGTCTCGAGCTAATATTTGGGGTCCAATTTGAAAATGTGTTTCATTGCGTATATAACATTAAGTAAACTCAATGTGAGAGATCTATAAAATGAAATACATATTCTTGTATAACTCTTGTATTCTTCAGAATGTAATGTTTTTACTTTTTAGTGAATACTTTTACTTACAAAAATCTTAAGATATGAGACTTTAATCAATAATATTATTTATATTAAATTTTTATTTTGTAAAATAAATTTTTCCACATTTTTTATATCATTTCATTCTTTTCTAATTTTGAAATTTTTCAAGAATGCTTAAAATAAAACAAAATTATTTTTTAGTAATTATAGAAAAAGATTTTTAATTTATTAAAATTTTATTGTATAAAAGATAATTTCAATAAAATTAATATTTGAAATGATGATGTTTAAATATTTTTAATTTATTCCAAATTTAATTCTCATATTCTCGCTCTTCATCTAAAATTATTTATAGATAGAAAGAAACAATATTTCTTAAGGATCAAAATTAAGTTATCATCAATTGCTAAATAAAAATATATAAAATTGATGAAAATAATAATTTTTAGATAAAAATTTTGATTTTATTCAAATTTAAATTTTGTCATTTAAATATTACTATAGAGGCAATTTTTATTCCTTCTATAGTAGTATCAATAGCAAAAAAATAATTTTACCGCAATACTTTGCTTTAATATAAACAAATTTATAAATTTAGCGATAAAACTAAAATAAAATTGAATTTTTTTTACAGTTTATTCAAACTAATAGCTGGTTCATCGCGTAATTTAATTTAGGTAAAGCACTCGAATAGGCTGTCTATCGAACTCTGTTTACTTTAGAAAAATTCGTTGCACTGGTATGCCATTTACTGTAAAACGATATTGAGAGAGAGAATGAACGAATTCCATGCAGACTTCTATTCCTATCCTTTGACAAAGTTGATTTCGAAATCGAATCATAAAATCCACCAGTTGAAGTGTAATCCTTTTTTTCTCCATTTCTCTATCCTCTACAGTAATAATGGAATGTAACAGCACGAAAATGTTCGTAGTAATTAAATGAAATGTAGTAATTCCTTTCTTTATTTTTGTTAAATTCCAACACCGAAATGGTTCCATAATTATTTTATGGAACAATTACTTCTTGCCATATTTTTTCACCGACTTTTATTTACTCTTCTCATCGTTATAGCGGCAATGGATTTCAATTTTGCCAAGAAAAAATTCGAGATAATACATTCAGTTTGGTATCTTGAATAAAATGAAATTTTTTTTTTTTCTATTAAGAATTACAAAAAATTTGAAATATTTTGTTTTGAAGTGTAATTAAAACTTTCTCAAATTATATTACAAATCATGAAAATTTAATTGATCGTTAAAATATTTGTAAAATTTAATCCATTTATGAAACAAATTTTAATCGAATAATTTCATTTTCTCGAATAAAATATATTCACAAACTCGAAGAAAGAAATTGATAAAAATACGAATTATTTTTCGATATTTCTATTTTACGTCATTAAAAAAGTTACGATGGAAAAATTTGTTACAAAATTTTATCACAAAAAAAAACAATCCCTGGAAATTTAATATTTTATCCTCCTAACAATTTTAGTGTTATAAAGAACAATGGTGTAAGTTTAACGTTTAATTTAAAGTTTATTTAAACAGGAGTATATAAATCCTGTGTAAGTATGTATAGCAGTGATAATGAAACACCGTGCACCGTATTCGATAGTGTAACTCGTGTTTGGGAGGTGCGAAGCAGCTTCAAAGGTAGAGGTACAGAATTTAATATTACCTTCGGTGAAACGGAACGTGAAACCTTTAACCCAGATTCTTTGTACTTACTCTTCAACACGTAGATCACGGTACAACATGAAAAATCAGAGTGTTAAATTCGTTGTACTTTTAGTTTACTTTTCGGCTAAAAAGCTGAAAGTTAATTCCTAAAAATGTTTCGATCGTGATTTTGTTATAATTACTGTATGGAAAAGTAAAATTAAGTGCTCTATTATTTTAGACTTATTTAAATTGGATTAAGTTAAGGATAAAATTAAGATAAAAATGAAATTAATCTTCTTTATTTTTAAAGGATACGATATTATTATATTTGGAATGAAAATAAAGAAACGAATAATTATTTAAAATACGATTAGAAAATCGATAATAGACAAAATAAATATATTTGAAAATCTTATTTGAATTATCAAAATTATATTAATAATTATTTAATTTCTGAAGAATTAATATTTTGATTTGATCTCTAATATTTATGTATATAAAAATGATCTGAATAAATATTAATTCGTCAAAAGTATCTGGATATTTATAATTAAGTAAAGAATTTCTCACAATTCTGATATTAAGATTGCAGGTGTTCATGCATAGAAAATTTAAAGATTCATATTTTTGGAAATAAGATGCAAAATAGGATTTCATGGACGAACCGATGTATGACTAACATTAAGGGTCAGAAGGAAAACGTGGATCAACCCGTGCCACACGCTCGCCGAGAGCAATTTGGATTAAGGATGGTGGGTCTTGTAACTTGCTATCAAGTGATATATCTGAAGGTATATCGTCATGGGATATTCGTTAGTTCAGCCGGTGAAAACTTTCAAGGGATATTCGTTACGTTTATATACCTATGTAAAATGAGAATTACACGAATTAAATTTAACAAATATCTGAAATCTCTTCTTTCTTTATCTTAAACATATTTTAAATAATAATTTTTCATTCTTTTTTATTTGAATTTTGGGATTGACTGAAGAATCGATCGAGTTTTATTAATAATTCTAATAATCTCTTTTATTTTTCCTCTTTTTTTCTTTGATAAACACTTTTAACTTTTTCACCTTTAATGAAATTTTGAAATAGTAAAACTTGAATATTTTATATCCAAATTACAAGGGGCTGATCGATATAAAACCTATTATGAGCCTATATATACTAGATATATTATTAGATTATAATTCCATTGAAGATTTCTCTCTGATATTCACAAATCCACTCATCAGATAAAGCGAAATGACCTCAAAATTTTCATTCTCTAGAATCAATTCTCCAAAAATATTTTATACACATACGCGAAATTCCCGAAGGAAACCGGTTCCTTTTACGAACAGGGACGAAATATCATGGAAAGGAGCATTGTACAACCTGTCGAAGAATTTTCTCACCGTTTGACGCGATCCCATCCCTCGCGCTACGTGAAGGAATCACCGGAGGCGAGGTAAGGGTACGTTGCCGAATTACCAGAGTTATTTTTGTTGGTGGCGGACCGATTTGCATTTAAACAAGCCCGCCGTGTCCCACGGGATTGCCGAGGCTCCCGTTCACGCGGGGGTAAGGGGTCGTTGGTCCGTCTGTCGTCACCTCGAAACCAAAAGCGGGATCAATTTAACCGGGTATCGACTTTACTGCTGCTTTTATTATCCTGTTTACTATCTTCTTTCCCCTCTCCCTCGTTTTACCCCCGCGCTACGCGCCTGTTAATCTATCGTGTATCAAAAACGTGCAGACGACGGAGTAAGAAGTTGGCTCCTTATACATTTTTATTGGCCTATTATTCGGCCGTAATCCGAATCCATCGATGAAACGGCATGGCATAATGCGAGACATCGCGGGGGATAAAGAGGCTGTCGTTTCCTGCATCGGCGAACAATGGAAGGATGGATGGATAGTTAAATAAATTTTATCGTGGCCAGAATGAAGAGAGAGAGAGAAAGAGAGGGGGAATGAAAGGAGGAATGACGATGCTTGCGTGGATAAAAATCGCGTTATTGCCGTATGATAAACCGAATGAAACATTGATTGTCTCAAATGGGATGAGTTAGATATTTATGCGTATAGGATACGAAGTTGTTGGATGCTTTTAGTTTCTTGTTAATACGTTTATTTGAAGGGTTATCGTATAATTATTCGTATAATTTTATCATTAAAGTGAGGATGAATATTTAAGAGTAATGTAATATTTTGATCGATGATTCTGGAAGGGACTATTATACATAATTGTTATTAATTAGAAATTAGAAAAAGATATTTAAAATTTAATTTTGTAAAATTTATCGTACCGAAAGGAAAAGAAGAAAAGCAAAGTGGTGCTTTAATTTTCATGTTTTTTTCTTACGTTTCTCGTATAATGAGAGATTTTTATAAAAATAAAGTTAAAGTATCTATCTTTAATCTAAAAAAAAATTATGTAATCCCAAAAAGATGATTATTTTGTCATATCTTCTTTTTTCTCGTTGATTCTTAATTGATGATATTTTATAGCCACTGTACCTAAAAAAGTAAAATATACAAGATTCAAATTTAAAAAAAAGAAAAAAAAAACCTACGAAAATTCAATTCATGGATGCAATCAATATTCTTTGATAAAGAGATATTAATGACCGAGGTAGACAATATGTATGCGCTCTACATATTTGCAAGTAGATAGAAATAGTTGATCGATATGCAGCTATGAAAAAGCATTATATGCTAATGTTCGCTTAAATTTTACGCGTTTTCAGGAATTATGGTAAAATCAGTTAAATAGTGTGGCGTAATTTAAAGACAGTCGCGGCTCGTTAAAGGATATGGGAAACTCGAGATACAAGAACAAAAGATCTTTTTTCACGAAACATAATAACTTCGTAATATTCTGATTTGCATCGTTCCCATAGAACGAAGAAAGGAATAATTTATCAACCTAACAATTTAATCTTTCGAGTGAAAAACGAAAACAAGTTAAATAACCGTTGGATTAATAATTATATATCTCTTCTCATAATGTTTTTCAAAAAGAGGCTTAAACTTTAATTTGATAAAAATAAACTCTAAAAATAAATCTTTAAATAATACAACTTAAATAAATAAAGATTTTAAATCGTAGATTTCATAAATCTTATGAAATATCAATGGGATATCATTTTGAGAAAAGAAATACGTATTAACTCATTTATTAACCCAACAAAATTACTTATCTATAAAAAGAATAAAAATTAGTATAAAAATAGGGATAATAAAAATTGACCTGAAAGTTTAAAGCCTGGAAAACGCTACTGAATTAACAAGATACGAACCGAGAGTATACTTTGCAGAGATGAGAAGTTAGCTAGCGGGCCGACACAGAGGCAAAAGTGGTACTCTGTCCGCTCTGGCTAACTCTATGTACCTTTGATGCACCCGATGTCTCCACTTTTGGATTCTTGCCGTACACTGACCCCTTAGCGTAGCGGTAGAATAGATTACAGTTGTTGGATTTTGTTAATCAGTTGCGAACACTTTAAATTTCTACTTGTCGTTTGCTGGATTACGTTTGAAACTTGCAGTAATTTTGTACGAAAAGTGAAAACTTATTTATTAGGTTTCTCAACAGCGTTCTAAAAATTAAGTTGTTTGTCGATAAATTCGATAATAGACTGTGTACGATTTGTATAATTAATATAATAAGTTTGTTTTAGTCGTAAAAAAATATAGGATGTATTTTAAATCGTGGTATAAATAAAAGAAAGTTAAAAATAATTGAAACGATAATTTTTTGTGTGAAGTTTTTAGGAAAATTAAGATTGAAAATTTGTTAATCAAATGTACGTGAAGTTGATTTATTCTTAAATACAAGTGTAAGTGAATAATTGGCAATTGTTTTAATTATAGAATAAAACTTTAGTTTAAAGTTTAAGATATTATTTTTGGCAAAATTAAATTCAAAAATTGTTCATCCCCATCTTTTTAATTTATTTTTGTAGAATAAGATTCAAACTGATTTCATCAAAATTATTTGTTCATGTTCAGAAGTCAATTTCATATATACTTTGGACAAATTTGATTTTCTCCAAAATGGAGTCTAGCATAAGAAATTGTTATTTTATACTTTCTTTATATCTTATACCATAATTGTCAATATAATCGATATATTGTTAATAAAATGGACGAAGAAGATAATTACATTAAACTATATTCTACTTTTTATCGATATAAATTCTAAATATTACATTGACGTTAAGTTAAAACGAATTCAAGCAGCTGTTCCATGTCAGAATGTGAACAGAACGAGTAATAAATCGAAAAGAGATCTTAATACTGAAAGTATCGTTATTATTTTTGTTTTAATGTTCAACTTCGTAATTTCTGAAATGGTTATGCAAATCTATAGGGACGAGTTATTAGGCATAAAGCAGTAGTCACGAAGCTGAAAGCAACAAAACAATGGTTAGAATTCTCCCTTCGCTCCAGTTAATTATGATAATGAAGCGTCATACACAATTTGTATACGTTATATATTCTACGTTATTATTCTATTATAAATTATCAAGTGTATGATACATGTACACGAACATATTACTCACATTAATATTTGGATATTATCTTATATCTAAATTTGTTACTATTTAGAAAAAGAATTATTTGATCTTATTATGCTTATAGTATATTATAGCTGTTAATATATTTACGGAATGATCAATTCTACAGACTAAAACAAGTACAAAAATTGATACACAAAAATATCGATTGAGATTTATTAAGTTATAAGCATGAATTGATGATGATTAAAAATTTTAATTTACTTATAAATGAGCCTTAATAAATCTTAACCACATCAAGGATAAAACATTAAAAACAACTTTGCAGTATTTTCAAAGCTGTGATTGTCAAGTAGAATAAAATATTATCAGTGTTTATTATTATCAGTGTTTCCATAAACAAGTTTTTTATTTTTACAGTTGAGAAATTTTAATAATTTTCTGACAGTTTTTTTTTCTTAGAATAATTTTAATTTAAAAAAAAAATTAAACACTTACATAGTGTCCCTGAAGAGATTAATTAACTTTATCTCATTTACTGTTCAAATTGATCAACAAGTGTTTTTCTACAAGTTAATCTCATTTTCTTTTTATCACAATTTTTGAACCACTATCGATTTATATTTTGATGCGTATTATTTCTCTTTACATATCTCAAAGTCAAAATGGCTTCTTTTTTGCATAATTACCCAATAAATTACCCAACTTTATCCTCAGAAACAATTTTTATCCATGCACCGTGTGTACAAAGTGTATTTTTATTTTTTCACATTGTCGTTAAATTGACCATCGTTCAGTCGCAGCTGCATTCAAATGAACGAATATCTCGACTTAATCAGTATCTCTTGGTGAATATTCGGCCAGGTCCATGTAACGTTTGGCGGAGCACCGTACGCATTTACATCGACCGGTTGGTACGCAGCTCGAAATATGCAAAACAGATTATCTAGGCGACTCGGTTGCAGCCAAAATGGATAACAGGTATCTACGGTGAAGTCGTTAGATTATTCATTAAAGTCTTCTCTTCGTATATATTTTTAACATTTATTCGAGTTTAATAGGGGAGCAATAAAATCGTTAATAAAGTCCAAAGTCGATATTGGATACACGGTATGTACGTATACCCAAAATATCCAAACACTTGCTTAAATTTGAAATAGAGTACATAGTTCAACGATTAAACAGTTATAAATATAATAACCTATGATGAATATTATAGAATTAATTTATTAAATTATAAAAGCGATTTTTCTAAGAATTAATTGTACTTAATAATTAAATTAATACAAGATATATTAAAAATTTGAAAAAAGATGATTTTTCAAAAATAAATCGAAAATGTAGAATAATAATTTTTGATACTGGGTTTTGTTTTTCAAAAAAATGATTATAAAGTTCCACGTAAATGAGACATTTGAATATTTAATATGAAAAATTTTATAAATATAATATGTGTATACAAAATTTATTTAACTAATTAATATATTATTAATATTGTAAATAAATTATTAATTTAAACAAATTCGAAAAATAAAATAAAATAAAATGTACAAAAATTATAAAATACATATTACAAATTCTTTATAAACATCTTTGCAAAAAGTATTTGAAAAAGAAATTGTAATTGTTTATTATTTATAAGTATATGTAGATATTGTTATTTATAAGTTGAACAAAATGTCTAAACATATATAAGCAATACTGTATATTAAATGGTCATTTGGCTCAATATCAATGAACTCTTCTCGTTATAATCCTCATACTCTATTGTAAATTAACTTTATTAAAACTTCAAACTCTTTTTATTTAGCATTTATATTATACTCGACAATAAAGGTATTAAAAAGTTTGTTACTTAGAATACATTAAAGAACGTTAATTAACTGTAAAAAATGAAAGCAAAGATATCTTAAAATGAAAACTCCCTTTACAGATATTTTACGCAAGAAATTTCCCTTTGATCGTAATTCCTTCTGAAATTGTTCAACGATATCTTTAACTGAATGAATATCGAATTTCTTCCCTTATTTTTTTTTCCTATCATCAACGAGAGAGGGGAGGGGGGGTGGGAAAAACTT
>NW_006263576.1:385690-387962 GCF_000469605.1 Apis dorsata
TCCGGAGATGAAACGAGCGTTTCCACTTCTGTAGATAGATTTCGTTGGGAAGTATCGATGACACGGTTACCGTTTTCTTCACCAGGGTTTACTGGTTGGTAAGATGGAAAAGGCAGAAAGAAGGTGATCTATTTTATCTGAGAAACACGGACATTTACCTTTACTTCTTTTTTTTCGCTTCCAATCGTTTTCCAACAGATACTTTCTTATTCAACAGAGCATTATTGAAATTTCACTTGGAAGCATTGACAATTTTCACGATGGTTTGCAATCTTTCATTATTTAAATAAAAATCAAGGTTGTATTATTAGATTTTATTAGATTGATATTTATATGGAAATTTGTTATTTTTTTTAATTTAACAATGTTAAATAAATTCGTAAATCAAAGAACAACAATTTCGAAGTTGATCGAATTACAATATAAGATTCTGATGAATTGTAACATTTTTTTTTACAACATAACAATTTATACCGTTTCGAATAATTAAATTTTATTATAAATAATTTATTATAAAAATGTATTATATATTAATTGAAAAAAATAAAAATTTTGCACGTATGAATATATGATTTCACGAAATTTAGGTAAAAGTGCTTTTTTATTAAAGTATTTGTTAACGAGAAATTAAATATATTTAAATTAAAACAGATTTAAGGTTGGAATGTCGAATAGCCATTTATTTTCCAACATTTTGATTTTTTGATGCCTGTGTAATGAAAAATATTGTATCAATTTATACCAGTAATACAATATATCAAAGTTATAAAACGCAATTTAATTCATATGATAAATCTATAGTATATGGTATGTATATGGAATTTGATATTTTGTATAGAATATACAGGAATTGTTTCAATTAAAGAATAAATATCTTTTCTTTGTGTTTCTTTTTCAAACATGAAAAATATTTATAATACAATTTGAATTGTTTCAACAGGAATATTTTGAAAAAGAAATTTTTTGTCATTTTTTTCTTTTATTTTTCTCAAACGTGATCCCAAGCAGTATTACTTTCTTGTTAGCATTATTTATACTAAAAGATATAAAAAAAAAGTATAGAGAGAACAAGATCGAACTACTATTTCTTCAGTCAAAATTTTTGTGTTTGATTATAAGTTGATAGTAATACATTTATTATTAATTTATAATATAATTTATAATATATCATAAGTGTAGAATTATTATCATTTTTATTATAGATATATTTACATCATTAAATTTTGATTTAGTTTATTAATATAAATTGACTAAAACTTTTATTAAAAGCCTAATGTAATTACTTTAATATATAAGAAATTAGCAGTAATATAATATATAGTATATAAAATAAGTGTTAGAATAGTACAAAAAATTGTAAATAGTACAAAAATATTGTTAAGATTTATTTATTAAGTTATAAATAAGTAGAATTAAATAAATCAACATGGGAATAAAAAATTATCCCACGAATGTATTAACATTCTGTTATACATCTAAAAAATACATCTAAAAAATAAAGAAAACACATTATTTATTCAACTAATAATCTAGATCTAGAAATTAATAAACGGAAGTAGTTCCGTATTGTTATTTTTTCTCTATATTTCTTGTTCAAGTTCAACCGTCTTGAATTCAAGTGATTTAATTAAATTTGGGATTTCAGAAGAATAAGTCACGAAAGTTTGACTATCTATTTCCAAACCACCATACATGTTGAAATCCGATTATCGAAGTAAATAGATTATCCATCTCAGTTTACAGAAAGCAGAAGATTTTCCTTATTCTTCACTCCAGGAGTCAGATTTGATTCCAGTTGAATCACTGCCTCTGACACTTCCATACCGCCTCTTGGGGATCAGCTCAGTAACGTACACGTACTTTCCGCTATCCGCTTGGGAAATTCAACCATCTATTTCGACGGTGCGTAAACTTTTGCGAAGGATCTCGCCCCCATTCGCCGATAGAGACGAGCCGAAAAGAGGATAGCTGCCGCGTTGGATGACCCTATGGGGTTCGACGTGTTGTACGAGATACCTATCAGGGGACAATGGTGATTGCAAAACCGGTGGAATACTGCATTTGCAATCGACAAATGCGTTTTATAGCAAAACGTGCCGCATTCCCTGAACGAATTTGAAACGGTAAAAGGCAGACAATACTGTATGTAGTATATTTTCACTATCATTCATCGTGATGTAGCCGTTTGCCGCTGACGGCGTTTATGATATAGTTGTGGCAGAGTATCCGTCATATATATTTATTTTTTTTTTTTTTTTTTTTTTTTTTTTTT
>NW_006263576.1:388262-390682 GCF_000469605.1 Apis dorsata
TTGGACTGGAATAAAATATATGTATATATTATCGTAGAAAAAAAATTCAATCTTTCAAAGTAAAAAGTTTTTGTTTTACCAATATTGGTTCCGATAAATCATTTATTCTTTAAATTCTTAAATTTAAATTCTTTACTATGATTTTTATATTTTTTCCATATTTTTTTTTACATATTTTCTTATGAAATGTAAAGTATAAGAAGAAAAATGAAAAATTTCAATGGAAAAGAAAAGCTTTTTCAATGAAGGGCTTAGGCTTTCATAAGTTTTAATTCTTTTTAATTATTTTGTTGTGATATGTTATAAGGTATTGAAAAAAATAATCGAAGAAATTATTGCATTCTAATAATCTTCAAAAGAATAGAAAGAGATTAATTTGCATTAGGATAATTAACTTTTTGCATTAGTTTCGAATTATCTTCCAATTATAATAATTTTCTCAGATTTTTTATTTTTAATTCGACTATCAATTTTTATATTTTATATTTTTCTGAAATTATTATTTATTAAAAAATTTATTAAAATATATTTATGAAAAATATATCTTTATAAATTTATTTTTTTATTAATTATTACATAAATAAACATATATCTTTTCTTATATTTTCATAATTAATTTAATTACAATATTGCAATATTTAAAAAATGTGAAAAAATTAATCCTCAGCATTATATAATAAGAAATCTAGTTTTGCTACAATATAATCTTTAATTAAATTTATCAATATAATAATATTTCATCTATCTAGTTCTCGGTACTTAATGGGTTAAATGCAGTACATATAACTCTGTAAGTACATAGATAGCACTGCAAACAAACTTTTGAAGCATCGGGTTTCACTAAGTAAGAGAATTTCAAATTATTAAGCAGAATTAGTTGAAATCGGAAGCAATTAGATTATCAAAGTCAGTTTCACAAGGAGTAACCAGACTTGAATAATCTCCAGTTATTCATTCTATTTCCTACGCTATTATATCAATGTCAGATCAGCAAATAATTAGAATTAATAATTTATAGTTTGAACGAATAAATAATTTTTGTTAATGATGTAATTAATAATGATGTTAATTTATAATTTCTCTCTATTGTTATTATCTTTTATTATCATCAATGTATATTAAAATTCATAATAATTTTTATGAATTTTTACTTTCATTCGAATAATTAAATATTTATTATTAGATTTATTATATATTTACATTATAAAATTTTATCAATAAATATTCTTTTAATATTTTATAATACGATAAGAAATTATTTATTTTATTTTGCACATATAGACATATATATCAAAATATTTATTTGAAAACTAATAAATGTTAAAAATATTAAAAAGAATTTCTATAAATGTTTTTTTTCTAACATAAATAATTAATTTAAAAAGAAAAATAACATAAACATGTTCCAATTTTTATATCACTTCAATTTTCAAATTTTTTTTTACATATTTTTTATTTGCATTATTAATATAAATTAAATTTATATTAATAGGATTCAATTTCAAATAATAAAACGTACATAATCCCTATTTCTCACGAGAAAGATAACACGGACATCAAATAGAGAACATACATGCGGTGGTTGTCGATTTTCTAAAGGTACCTACTCGAGAAACTCGTGACTAGCACAGCGTCAACTTCGAATATGCTGTTCAAGTGTATATTTTGAGACCATGTTTACTCGGTGATCAAGCCAAACTCCCTGGACTGCACTTGGCACGACGATTTCCTGATTTTCCAAGAAATCTTGTCATGGACCGACACATCCACAAAATTTACTTTTCGCGGTCTACAAATTTTCCATCCTTATTTTTATCCTTTTTGATGCAGTAAATTTTTAATTTGTAGATTTCGACAATTTTATTCGATTTGATAAAATGAGAATATTTTTAATTTTTTAAGCTTTTTAAATCAAATCAAAACTATTTTTACTGATCCTCGATTTGACAAAAAATTTTATTTCACAAATGAAAAATTGTCCTTAAATTTTATAAATTTAATCAACAATATACATATTGCAATTAATTTATTATTACCTGCATTTAGATTATTTTAAATTTCATTTTATTAATCATTTTTAATTATCGTTTAAATTAATTAGCTTAATTAATTTTAATCTGTGTATACATAAATATGTACTAAAGTAAATAAATTTTAAATTAATATAAAAGTTAATTAAAATAAATTTTCTTTCCCTTGATTAATACTCTTATTTTAAAATGTAATCGAGACAAAAGAAGATAATGAATAAGTATCAATATTGCGCTCAATTTTCCTAAAAAAAAAAAAAAAATAGTAAAAAATTTCTATAACTACGAAATACATACATATATCCCCCATTCCATTCAAAAATTTTATGTTAATCCGTTTAAAGCAATAGAAGCGATTAATCAGCAAAAAAAAAAAAAAAAAAAAAAAAA
>NW_006263576.1:390888-394563 GCF_000469605.1 Apis dorsata
CGTATCGACGTTCGAAATTGCAAATATTTTTCCGCAAAGTGTCGAATGTTGGCCGAACGTGGATCATGTTTGAAAACGATACACACAGTTTCAATATTTATAGTTTTAAATCATGGCCGAGGAATATAGAATTACGAAGAATTCGCGAATTCGGCAAATATGGGGATGGGGAAAAATTTGCCAAAGTTTCGGGAAAAACCTGGACAAACAGGGTAACATGGCAATCTGCAAATAAGTGTCACTGGTGAAACCCATTGACTGTTTGGGAAGAGTATTTTTCGTTGGTTGAATCCGCGCGGTAAAAAGTTATATGCTCCTATAAGCGGCTTATATCTTCATCCCCTGTGATGTATTCAATTTTCTATACACATTTCCATGTATTTGTACCATACGCTCTTTCCATATTTTAATATCAATGAATCTGGAATCCTGTAGCTTTCGAACGCGTTAGCCGGCTACACAATTGTATACGGGACATTGTATCCAATAAAAGTTAAATATCAATATCCGCTATTCTACTAATATCCAATCGTTTCTCCCCCTTTTTTTTTTCTTTCTCTTGGTATTCGCTAATAGCTTTTCCGTTGTTAAAAATTGTACCTAGATATTAATTCGAGCTTAAAGGGTTTTATTTTCAGTGAAATCCGTTTTTTGCAGATTTTTATCAGATTTAGAAAAAATCATATACAGAATGTTAAAAAAAGGGCTTACGATTTTTTTTAGGATAGGTAATCTATCTAATCTATCTAAAATCTAGCTAAAGAAGAAGAAAAAATTGTAATAAAACAATATTTTTAAAGTTATTATTGTACAAGCTACACACTTTAAAAAATTAACTTTTCAATAAAATTTCTATGAAATTAATTTTCATATTAACGTAATTGTTTTGTACAGTTGAATTAATTTGAAAATTTTAATTAACGTATAATTTAGAAAATAATTGCAAATTACTATCTATAATCTATTGATAACTGATCTATTCGAATGCTTGTAAATCGGTGAAAAATAAAAAAAGTGAAATGATTTCAATAAAAATTAAATTGTTCCTAAAAATTTATATATATATATATGCGTGGGAAAAAATTTTCTAAAAAGTGATTTTATAAAGATTAAATAAATATAATAAAAAAATAATTTTTTTTTAAAATTCTTTTTTTTTCCATAAATTTTTAAAACTTTCGTTTAAACCATTTTTTTTTAAATATATCGTTTACGATATGCAAATAAAAAAGATAAAAGATATCCTATCTAGCATTTCAAAATATCTGAAAATACTGAAATATTATCATTTTTTTTTTAATTTTTTTTAGGATAAATAAAATTAATATTTAATTTTGAATAAATGGAAATTATTTTTGAATCTCTATAAAATAGAACTTTTTAATTAATGTAAAATTAAAAATGAAGATCATAGATATAATTTTATCGTCATATCATTTTAAAAAATGAAAAAAATATGTCCTTTTTACTAATGAATATATTTATTAAAAATTTATTTAGTCATAAAGTTAATACTATTTACTTCAAATATTATGAATAAATATAAAACGAAAACATTTTTAAATATATATACGAAATTTTCGCGTCTTAAGCATTTCTTTCGCTTAACAGATTTTTTTTCGATCGTTCTTAATTACTTGGCAAAAGAGAGATAAAAAAAAAAGACGAAGTAAAGGATCGTTAGGCACCATACTTGGACGAAATCCTTAAGAAACCAGCCAAAAATATATTTCGACTGAAGTTGGAAGCCACGAGGAGAAAAATGAAGAAGGAAGCAGTTGAACGTAAAAAAGAAAATGAACTTGCACGGTATGGGCTGGAGATAATATATCACAGTTGATATTTTAAGATCGTTTTCAAAGATTAAGAGAAAGAAATCTGAAAAAATAAAGTTATTGTCTCAAATTCTTTGGAACATTTGCAAAAGTTTAGAAATCTAATATAAGAAAAATTAAAAAAATTAACATTCCAGTTGGAAATATATTTTAAAAATGGAAAGTTTTAAACGTAAGTATTAAGATTTGAATTCATATTAACATAATTGTTGTTGCATGTGCATCTTTACATTATTTTCTTGCTCTTTAGTCATAAATGATATAATAAATTAAATTTGTTAATTGTTGTAATATTTCATTTGCAATTTTAAAAGCAATTATCTCCTAAATTATATCATTTTAAAAAATTGCTCAAATTGAATGTATTGCACCTTAAAGAGGAAATTATTATTATTATTATTAAATATTATATTATTATAAAAAGTACAAAAGTCAATTTTAATATCTCAATCAATACATCTAATCATTATAAACAAGACAAATCATATGTAGCAAAGTTATTACCTTAATTTAATTTATTTTATAAAATAAAATTTCTTTTTGTACAAAAAACAAAGAGAATATACATTTTTCATTTCCTTTGTTCTTTCGTACGACAAACTTCACTTGAAATATAGATCCTAGCCTTCCTCTCAACATTAAATTATAAAATACTCATAAAAATTAAAATCATTATACGGGAATCACTTTATTCCTTCGACTTCGTAGCAGAAATATATATTTTCACAGACAAACGTCTCACTTTCCTTGCTACGGAGCACGTATGCTATATCTACACGTACGATGCCCGCGTCGCTCGCAGAAAGGCGCCAAACCTTCTGTTCCCAATTTAAACTTCGTCACGTAGGTATCCTCCGGAAAAGTCCGGAATTATCAGAAATGGCGCTGGATTCAAAGAAAAATAGGATTCAAAAGAAAATCGTAAGATGTTTGAAAACGAGCGACCAACGAAGAAAGATAGAAGGGGGAGGGTTAGAGGGGAAGAGGACGAGCCTTTGGTTGGTAAACCAAATCTCCAAGGAGTTGAAAACACCGGGACTATTCCACGCACGTATCATCGCTCCCGTCTGCAACCCGGTTCGACCCTCTTCAACTCCTGTTCACCCCTCCGTCCCTTCTCTCCCCCTTCCCCAAAAAGGAAGGAGGCCGAAAAGAGAGCTGTTCGTCCTTTCCCCCGATCTTGGCATATTTTCATCTTTTTTCACTCTCTCCTTCTCCCTCTCCTTGGGCCCTTTGCCGCGATATCGCGTCCCAGACAAGAAAATGGCCGGCAGCCTCGAGTCCTTTCTGAAAAATACACGCACCTTCGTGCACATCGTACGTACACATCGACGATCACGACATACACACACATATACATACGAGCCCAGTTTCCACTCTTGGTTGGGGAAAGTATTTCAGAAGACCTTGAAAATGCATGATATCCGGCTGGTGAGGAAGAGAGGTTCGACGAGAATCGATAACCGCGTGCACAATAGCCAGACTTTTGGTTATCGGTGGCTCGGTTACACGTGCACCACTCGTGAGCGATGGGAATTTCTTGGCGGAGGAGGTGGGTGTACCGGTGTATCGAGATGAATCGGAATAAGGAATCGGCGTATTTTCTGTTTTCCGTTCCCACGATAGGTACGCGAATTTTTATGATAATAAGGACGTAGTAAATAAATCGGAATTCGACGTCTACGAATATATACGGAAGTGGTGATATATTCGCGGTTTATATATGGAGGTTTGATTCCTGAGTAGAAAAATCGAAGTGTGCGTTTAATCGTAATTTTTTTAATATTATAGAATGTTTGAATAATTGTTATTGCATTCTATTTCTATTCCTTTTTTTTTT
>NW_006263576.1:394892-397890 GCF_000469605.1 Apis dorsata
ATTATTATTGTAATTGTAATTTATAATATTGTTCAAGTATCAATCAAATTACGATATTATGAGACGATAAATAGAGTGCATAAAGTGTAATTAATGTTTATTAGATATCACTTGAATAATAAATATTCTCGCATTGCAGTAAAATTAATTGTTTCGTGTTTTTATTGAATAATTTACGTTAGGTCGGGTAAACTGGGATGGCTGATTATAAAAAATTAAACGAGGCGTGATTATTTTCAATTGCAACCAAGATATATGTCTCCGTTGTGTTGCATTGTTACGAGAACATTATTTTAGCAAGTTCGTTCCATTGACTCTGTCGTGGAGAATAAAGACAAATGGCCTTGGAAGAGACGCATCGAAACGTTACCTAAGTGCGCAACGTCAACTGAGATAATTTGCAATTATTCATTTTCACCGATGCAACAACCGAAGAACAATGAAATTAATCAGCTCTTACTCTTACACTTTACATTATTAATTCAAGCATATATATATATTAAAAATATGAGCTCATGGAACCTAATCCTTTTTTCCAAAATCAATAATGTTATTTGATAAAATCGAAATTTCCATTTTTATCATGTAATTTCTCATATTAATTGAAACAAATGTAATTTATCTTATTATATCATTTGTGAATTTATTATATCAAAATGACAATCACTTGCAAGCAATTTTCTATGTTTATATTATTCATAAATGATGTAACAATAAGCTTATTATATCGTTAATAAAAATATCATAATGTCAATATGCAATTTAATATGCGTAAATTAATTGCAATTGTTAAATATTTATTAATGTTATTAGCGTAAATTCATATCGCAAACAAAAAGCTTTACATTTTCTCTCCTTTGACTAATCTCAAAAAATAAACCAATCTGTGCCAAAAATAAAAAAATTCATTCAAAAAAAAAAAAAAAAAACGAAATAAGATCGCCTATTAATCAGTTCTCCCGAGGAAAAACGAAATGAAATTTCTCAGAAACGAATAATTCCTCGGCGAAATGGAAAAAAATTTCGCCGAGCGAAGACTCTGGCCGAGAGTACTTTAGACTTTTCCCCCCGGAAAAACTTCCGGGAAGCAATAATTTCATAATTCTTACGTACGGATTAATCCAGTGAGAAAGTTACGAGGCTGTGGGGGCGCTACGATCGACAGAGAGAAACGGCTTAGGTGGGTCCGCTAATTGGCCAATCCAGTAAATCTTTAGCGGATCTCGAAATTTCTCAAAGAAGGACCGTGAAAAGTCTCTTCTCTCCTTGGGAAAGAACGGGACGAAAATGGCAGTGGAGGAGAAGTTTAAAGGCGAGCCCGTGGGAAAGTTGGGAAAACGGAAGTTGGATGACCAGGGCCACGGAATACGAGGCGAACCAAGTTGGGCAAAAATTAGTGTCGCGTAATTAACTCTGAGGAATAAATTCACATTAAAAGGAGGGCGGGGTGGGGAACGAGGCAAAGCAAAAATCGCGGCCGTAAAAATTAACCGTTTTAAACGTCCCGTTGTGTAACAAATGGACCTTCAGACACACTCGTTTCTTCTTGGGAAAAATAAAGGAATCTTCCTTGCTTGTTCTTTCCTTTTCCTATCCTGTTCATGATCATCCTTTTCGAGTTTGCATTAACGGAACCGATCGAGTTACGATTTATATTTTACGAAGCGAAAAAAATTGAATTTAAAAATTTCGAAATCAACAACAATTTATATAATTTTAAATTGTTTGCATTTTAAAAATTTTGTTTTTGATTCTCTAATATAACAACTACTCGCGGTGAAATTTCGCGAATAGCAATTAATCGACATTGTTTCTTAATTAATTTAATCGAAATATAATTAAGCATCATTCAAAGATATTATATTCGTAGCATCGCTTAATACGTAGTGGTACAAGTACCCACTTCTCATTCAAGTACATCTAGACGTCCTTGTAGTAACGTACTACTACGTACTACGCATATCACGTGACTAGTTCATTCATACGTGTGCTCTGTTTCCCTCGTTCAGTCATTCAGTTCCTCGTGCGTAGTCCTATTCGTTCATTCGGTCGATTCAAGCGAGCAAACTTTGAATTGTACTCTTGTAATATTATTGTTTCCCATCACTCCACCATGAATATATCATTTTAATTAAATGTGGAATATCATTTTCAATATCATTGACAAATTATATCTTCGATAAATGATTTTAAAGCGAAATTTTTAGGAAGAATTTTAACGAGATACAACTTTCAATTTTTCTCTTCATTTCTTTTAAGGTAAAAATATCATAAAATGACGGAATTTGAAATCTCTTCTTTGACAATTTATTTTTCGTAATATATGTATAATATAAAAGGAATTATCACGTTATATCGATCAAATGATATTTTTTTTAAATATATTTATGAGTTTATTTATACATTATACATTATAAACATTTTTTCCAAGAGAGATGAAATAAAAAATTGCATTCGTATTAATTTATAATCGAAAGAAAATAATTTAAATTTAAAATTAAACGAGTCGAATATAATATTTTCGCAGAATCAAAATTTTTATTCTCTCGTTTAATTTTCTAATAAAATAAAAAAAAATAATAATCGTAAAATTGATCCTCACGAAATAAAAATCAAAAGCTGGTTTCCATTCCGTTTACATTCACGCGGTATTCGCGAACGTATGTATTATTCATAAGTAAAAGTAGAAGTAGCGAGTTGATTATTCGCATCTTCGAGTTAAAATCCCGCCGATGTCGGTGTTGTAAATACATAATCTCGGCCCCAACACCAACAGCAGAACGGATTCCAGGCCGTGGTAATGGCATTACGTGCACAATCAACAGGGCCGAGCTGCAAATTGAATAACGTTGCACCGTCGACTGATATGTATCGTGTCTCGGGCCAAGCCCAAACATCTTTGCCGCGTACAACGTTTCCTCTACCTCCGCATCTTCCGTCCCACTCCGATCCCCGCATTGTCTCGCCGCCTGTCTCCTTCCCTCGCTCGGCCCACCGC
>NW_006263576.1:397970-401603 GCF_000469605.1 Apis dorsata
TTATTCTCTTTACACGAGGATCGTGATACGGAATGCCTACGTGTCGCAGGCATTGACTCGCGACAACTTTACTCGCATAGCACACACCCGTGACCCGTAATCGGGCTGGAAAACTCTTTCGATATTCCATTTTACGATTTCTGGATCGTTGAATCAAGATTATTGGATTTATTTTCATTGAAAAATTTTATTACATTGACTTCGTTTCTTTTTCTTTTTTTTTTGGGGGGGGGGGGAAGATTAAAGATTGTTTTTTAACGTATAATTATTATTTTTAGGAACGAAGTTTACTCACGTTGTCTAAGGAATTTAATTTAAGTTAATTTGATAGACATTTGATTTCTGGATCGTTGAGTCAGGATTATTGGATTTATTTTCATTGAAAAATTTTATTACATTGACTTCGTTTCTTTTTCTTTTTTTTTTTTTTTTTTTTAAAGAAAGATTAAGAATTTTTTTTAACGTACAATTATTATTTTTAGATTGTTGTCTTATAAGGGAATTTAATTTAAGTTAATTTGATAGACAATTTTGATTTTGATGAAAATTTGGAAGAATTTATTTTTTCGTGTACGAATTTAAGTAGAAATATTTCATCGATAAGAAAATAGAATTATTTTTGATTTTGATAACACAATTTATTGATTGAATTCGCGTATAATGAAATATACAAAGACCTCTGTGATTGATTGCACATTATAAATATTTTAAATTCAATGAAATTGGAAAGAAAATGATCTCATTATATTTCTAAATTTCTATATTTCATTTCTATGCTCTGTTAGTACGATTTCTAATATGCATTTATAAAAGATTAAGAATCCTTTTTCAAATTTTTAATATCTATTCTATAAGGAAAATGTTACATTTCAAAAAAAAAACAATATCGATAATAACATATCTCTCATTAATCCAATCTTTTCGTACACGAAATTGGACAATTTATCATAAATGTCAGTTATTAATTAATTAAACAAAAATAAATACATTTCTTGTATCTTCTTTACAAAAGTGTGTAATATTGTTATATTCTTAAAAAATTTTAAAGTATTAAACAAATTAATCACACAGAGCATAACAATTTATAAGCGCGTAATGCAATTTTCCGGGCAGATTAACAGGAATCGGCCGTCTCTTTTTCACCCGCGCGATCGTATCAAACGTGTCGGGAAGTAAATTTTAACGGAAGGCACGCGCGCAAAATTACTTTGTGTGACTAACACCGTTTCCATCTTCGTCTGTTTCCGCATTTTGTCCCCCTCCCGCTTCCTCCTCCTTCCCCTCCCGATCCCCTTTTTTCTCAGGCGGCAGTGTGTAACCCGCACCCACGAGAATAATGAGAGAGAAACCCACGGCCAGACGGCGTCTCATTAAAGACGGCACATTCAGGTGTCAAGTTTGAAATTTTAATTAGTAAAAAACCAATCCAATTCCACGTCGCGTCGAGCTTCACCCTTTCTCTCTCTCTCTCTCTCTCTCTTTCTGGCATTTTCTCTCTTCTTCTACAAGGCCAACGACGACTGCTCGCCTCTTGAAACCATCGAACGTTTCAATTACCGCCAGATCTGATCAGTTTTTCCTTCGAAACTTATAACTCGATGCTTTTAACGCTCTCGTATCCAAGATCCGTGACGAATGTCCTGAAACATTTCCAAATGTCTTTTCCTATCCGTGAATTGTATTCTTAAAATTCGATTTTAATAGAAAAACTAATGGAAAATTAAATTTCTCTTAAAGATAAGGGGGAAAAATGAGAAAATTGTATAGTGTTTTTAATATGTAAACAAATAGAAAATGCATAATTCTTTTTTTTTTTAACGAAATTATGTAATTTGGTTCAGAAGATATATCGTTGAAGTAGTTTAATTTTCTGAAAATTAAGTACGAAAAGAATAAATTATGCAGAGTAATTCTTCTATTTTTATATTTTTCTCGTCTATATTATTTTATAAAATAAAATTGAAATATTTTTTTAAATTAATACATAATGCTTTATCACGAATAGCTATTGTTGTTGCATAATTTTATTTAAAAAAAGATTAAATTGACTTTTGATAAATTAAAAACCAAATAATATCAAGTTACGTTTTCCATCACATCGCGTAACTTTTGTGTGAACATTTTTTTTTACATATACTCGCTCGTTGAATTGGTCACTGGTTTACACAAATTTATTTACGCGAATTAAACCGAACCAAATATTAAAGATATAATTTGCTTGTATTCATTGCAACAATTTATTTGCGAATTTATTTTAGATTAAAACGATTCTATTATTAAATAAAAAAAAAAAGAAATTTAATCACAGTTCACGTCTTATATTGTTCATAAAAATTTATCCACACGAATTTAACTAATAATAATGCAAATATTACGTTTTGAACATGAAACATAAATTTACATTTCTTCCACCTGAACTTATTCCAAAACGAAACGACCCTATTGTCAGGGTTGAAATGTGCAATCTTGTCCCAAGATTGCAGTCGCACTTGAGGGCTTGTCGTGTAAACGGTAATGGCGCGTACACACTTCCCGTTGTGTAGGTTAATTAATGTTTGCTTTACTCGCGTCTGTAGGCAATTATCTGGCCGGTACTCGTTCCATCTTATTAACTACGTACGGATGACCTAGGACAGCCCTCCCTTCGAATCTCAACAGTGTCTTTTAATGGCTCGTAACCGTCTTTACGAGTCGGTCGATCTTCTCTTCGAAACTGTTTCGTTGCACGAATCACCGCAACGCGAACAGGCCGAATGAAATATTCGTTTCTCCAATGGTCATCAAACTGGTTCTCTTATCGATCTTATCCTTTGATGTGTTCAACCTCAAACTGGCTAGTGCATGTTGTACAAGCAATAAATTTTTTTTTTTTTTGCGACATGTCGAAGAACTTGAAGATTAACTTTATTGATTAAAGTGATATATTATACTTTTTTATCTTCGATGTAATTTATTAACTTAATTAAATAACGTGGTATATAAGAAGATTAGACGATGAAAAAAAAAAAGTAATGGAATAATAATGTTCATAAAATGGATAATTGTCGAATGGATAATTTTGAAAATCAGAATCACATTGTGATTCAGATTTATATTTACTTTCGTAAAATACATATATTAGTAATAATTATTGAAAGGAATAATTTTCCAATAATTATCTTTCTACAATATTGCTCGATATAATATATATATTCCCATATAAATATTCTTTAACGATAGAAATATCCGAATCGGAGGAAATTATATCTTTGTATAATTCTGCGCGGTGGAATAGAATGGGGACACAATTCAGAATTAAGCAATGGATGCGTGAATTACTTATTTACCGACGCTCTCTGCTAACGACAATGTCGAAGCACCTTGTTCCATTAGTCATTGAATGAAATTGCCAGCGTAGACCGACTAGGGAACAACGGTAACACTGTCAGGGAGCACCTCCATTGTGCGTCTCCATATCCTTTGATGGCGCTGTCCTGTGCATTGTGGATTGCTTTCATTTCACACAATATGTGACTGAACGTGCGGTCACTTGTATAGAGGAGACAATTTTGTTTTATACGATACTGATATCGCGTATAAAACTCTGCCTCCATCGAAATTTTGTTTTCTCTCTTTTTTTTTTTTTTTTTTTTT
>NW_006263576.1:401767-409111 GCF_000469605.1 Apis dorsata
CGTTATTTAATTAGTTTAAATTAATCTTTTAATAACTCTTAATTTTCTCTTTTAACGATTTGATTTTATAAAATAGACTAGATTTTGGAGAGGAAGATAAGGAATATAATTTTTGCAAAATTTTAAATTGTACGAATTTAAATAATTATTTCAATACTCGAGAAATTCCACATCGTTCAATTTCATAATATATGTAGAATATATATTGTATTTAAAATGTAAATTATGTAGGATATATTAATATTGTTTATGAAAAAAATACACACGACAAAATTTCAATGTTGTTTTGAAATTAAAATTTTTTCATACACTTCTTCTTTTTTGCATTTACGATTATATTTCATATTTATTTACATTTTCTCTAATAACAACATGAACACATTAATTATACGAAAGAAATGTTTCATTTTTATATGTATCGTTTATATCTCGAAAAGTTAATTGGGTTTCTTCTTAGTACGATGCGTAATTTCACAGTTTCATGTTACAGAAGAATTAGTCGCGATTATATGGTTTAGTAACCGAGAGCCGTAGAAATTGTTCAAAGGGTCTTTTAACCTGGGAATCAGTGTGTGTGTGTGTGTGTGTGTGTATGTGTGTGTGTATCCTCTTGTAGGCTCGACAAAGGTTTTATGTTAATCCTACAGTAGATTATGCGTGGCAGCAAGTAAAACATATATTTCTTTCGCTTAAATTGATATTTAACGTTTAATTTTACCTTCCTTATGGTCATTTCTATCATAATAGATCTTTATTTTTGCACTTTTTAATTCTGTAATTAAAAATTTGTAAAATGTAGCTTCGAAATCGGCAGGAATACCTAATATTCACTTGTTGCACATGAGATATCGTTTCTCGAAATTTAAATTTAATGAGCTAATATCGCCTATTAAATTTTGCTCTATCAATTGTTATCTTTATCTATCTATCTGTTAATACGTTAATTATGGATTTAGATATATCTATTATATACGGATTAATATTATTGTATTATAGTGAGTAGTATTAGAATCAATAATTAAACATATGTTTAATTATATTTTTATATGAATAAATCTATTTAATAAGATTTCTTATATTTATATTTAAAAAAAAATATAATAAAAATTGTTCCAAATGTAAATTTATCATTTAAAAAAATAATAAGATAATTTTTAATCATGTAAATCTGGAATTACAAAATTAGTTAATTGATTTATTTACCAATCAATTTTTAATTAATCAATACGTATACCAAACACATAAACATTGAATTAAACTTATTGAATTATTCATAATCTCAATTTTTTCCAAAAAAAAGAAAACTGAAATAACACTATTTTCACGATATTTAACATTTCCAAGGAATAATTTTCAAGAATATATGATTTATATTGCATTTCAAATTTAAAAATTCGCAATTCATTTTAAATCTAATTTTTAACACGATTAAAAATCAACTGAGTTCAGGAATCGAGAAAAGTTTTGGTAAAATTGCAAATCCCATAAAACTCGAAGAGATAATAATAGAATATATTAAGGAATCTTATCGAGGTTAGATCTGAAGCATCGAACCAGATTCTTGCAGCGATATCGGCCATCTTGAAGGGGGAACGGGATTATTGAAATTTGACATTTCTCTAAGAATTAATATAAATTCATGCATAGGTTTAACGACACTCCGGGCCCGAGAAGGAATGCTCGCTTCTGCTTCTAACAATATCTGCATAATTAACGCAATCAATTGCTGAGCGCTGAGGCTGAGGGGGGTTGCGACTAATTTCATATTCCGGTCGAGAATTAAAAGCGGAAGAATAAGAGGAGATGGGGGGAGAGGGAGGGCATTTAACTGCGAACAAGTCGGCGCTCGCGTTCAATTTTCATTTCTATTCCGTGGAATTATATTTTCGTGCGATCTTATCTGCCTTTTACGACATTTAATCATCAAAAACACTTTGCACAGAGGCGGAGAAGAATTCTTATTAATGCTTCGAAACGAAAGAATTTTTTTCGCAGAGAATGATTCGAGAAAATTAAAATTGGACATCACGACAATGTAATTGTTGTTAAATAGCGAGGAAAAAGAAAAATGCTGTGTGTCTTTTTTGGATTTTTATTGGATTTTCATCGGTTTTTATATTCTCCATCTTTTTCGAATGAATTCTATTCGAGATGAAAAATTGTTTTTGATATGTTTATATTAAAATTTTAAAATCTTGGTGTTACATTAATGTACATGCGATATATCGAATCTCAAAATTAAGCTCCTTTTTGTTTTATCAATTTTAGTATAGATTCTATCTGTTTGTATTCGTATTCAGTTATTTTCTTATTAATATTATACAATTATTTATTTTAAATGTGAATATGTGAATTCATCATATCATATTTCACTTTCTTTCTTTTTCTAAAATCTATAAAGGAAAATGTATATATATTTATTTAAAAAAGAAAATTGACTTTCAAATAATCTCAGAAACGTTCAACAAATCAAAATAAAAGATAATTTGTATTAAAATAGTTAATATTTTTTTTCTCGAAAATCTATCATCTAAATAAACATCTTATATATATAAAATAAAAGGAATGTGTTTTCCACATTTCAAAATTATTTACAATTAAATCAGAATTAAAAATAATCAAATCAAATCAAATGAACTAATTTTCTTTTTTTTAATTTTCATAATTATTATTTAATTGTATTCATCTATATATAATATATATATATCTAAAACACCATTTACTATTTAATCGTAATATTCATAACATTCAAAATCTCACAGGCATCTTGCATCGTCATTCATATCTATACGAAATGCAGACAACAGCCGAGAAACGTTTCCATCAAGTCGGCGAACAGAACAATAACGGGAACTTCTCATTGCCGAAAAGTTTCTAAATTTTCGTCCATCTTGATCCCGCCGTGTTGCCACTTATAAAAATTAAAAAGAGCCTGTTTGCATCCAAGAGATTCGCAAAGACAACGTTTTGATCAGAGGCAACGATGACGTCGTGCAATAAGAAGACAAACGCAGAACGCGAGAAAGAGAGAGAAGAATAGAGCGTAGGAAAGTCGAGGTCCAGAAATCTGGCGGCGCTTTGGTTGCCTCGCTTTTACTTGGTATTAATGCGTGGACCAGTGTTACTAGAACTATCGTGTCGCGACAGGACACTCTTTCGCTTTCTAGGAAAGTTACAATGACGGAAATCTCGCGCGAGAAACCGGAAGAAGAAAGAATACAGTGGAAAGAGACAAAGAGTTAGAGAAAGAGAGAGAAAGAGAGAAAGACTGGCGAGAGAAAGACAGAGGGGTTGCCTCGCGCGAAGCTGTTAGGCAAAGAGAAGAGAGAAAAAGGGAATTTTTCCGGGTGTACGTATACTTTAGCACAGTTAGAATAGGGGAACGAGCGCTAAACTGACAATAGGACTTTTTTTTTTAAAGCTGCGCTGCTACATTTAACAATGCTCTATGATCCACGACTGGATGATACCACGCTTTCTCCACCGTTCAGTACTTTTCATTTTCCATGCTGTCTTTCCCTTTTCTTACAACCATTCTCCGTAGTACACTCACTCAAACGCTCATCTAAACTACACTCCCGGACAAAATGATGGCTCGCCCTATGATTTTCATAGATATATCCTTCCTCGAGACCAGTGGAATTTATCGGTGGTATTAAAAAATGAAATAAATTCAAAGCGATATATATCTCTTTGGGGGAAAAGGGAAAAAAAATAAAAGAATTTCTGTGTGACAATAAATCGAATTTTAACAGGGGAAGGATGATACGATAGTTGGCGAGAAATATTGAAAACGAATTATTTTCTGTAGAATAACAATTACTTTTCTCGAATATAGCAAAAATCGATAGTTTTTATTTCTCTTAAATTCAATTTTACAGACAATTTTTACGGATTCAAACTCGCGAAAAAAAAAGTCATTCTGAAAAAAAAAATTTCGTTGATCTGTTCTTTCTCTACAGTATCCTTATATATCACGTAAATTTGTAAAAATTTGTAAAAAAAATATATCACATGCGTCATGCGTCTTCTGTGTTGTAATAAATAAGGAATAATTTGGTGAAATTTGGATAAATTGCATTAATCTCGAAGAAAATCATTTTATGCTGGAGTGTATCACCTTTCTTATAGCGCATTGCCCTCTCTCGTACGCTCATTTTCCATTCAACGCCCCCTCACCGTCTTTCACTCGTGGCGTCCATCCATCCGGCAGAGAAACCCCGTGACAGTTTCCTCGGTCCCGTGAACGACTCGAAAACAATAGGCAATGCATTTTTCTGATTAAAATTTAACTAAAAGATTTGAAGTATTTTGGGAATTATGATTGAATGAGACTAATATTTGAATAGTATTGTATTGAGATATTTACCTAATCTTGAAAATTTTGATTTAATCTATTTAAAGCATAAGAGTAACAGGGGAGTTTGTTTGAAGAAGATAAAATCAATCTTTAAATTTTTACCATTTTTTTTTGTTTTTGAGTACAATTTTTTAATATTTTTTTTTGGCAAGATGATAAAAATTAAAATTTTTATATTTTGTTGCAAAGAAATTATACAACTTTTATTTTTTAAATAATTCTCATTTTATTTCAAAATTTATTAGAAAATATGACGTTTTGATGTAAGTTATTGATATTTTTTTTATATTTTTTTTAATATTTAAAAATATATATATATTAAATAATAATATTAATCTGAAATAATCTGAATAGATAATAGTCAAATAAATTTAATAAAAAGAAAATATTATACTTAAATAATTTTCCCAATTTTATCTCTAATTTTTTTTTAACTAATTTTATTTTTTTAAATAAATTAAATTGATATATATATATATATCGATATAAATTTTTGTTTCATAATCATTAAACGTAATAATTTTTCCTCTTCTCTCCATTGATTTCTTTTTTAACGAGACAAAATAAATCTTTCGAAAAACCAAATTCAAGCGGTTAGAATCGTAAAATCATAAAACTGCAAAATCACGGGGAATGAGATTTTAGAAATATTATATATCACACGAAACTTTCTCTCTCTCTCTCTCTCTCTCTCTCTCTCTCTCTCTCTCTTTCTCTCTCCCCTCTCTTCCTCTCTACATCCTCGAACGAGGTCAAGTGAAACATATGTTTATACGAATATTTTTCACCACTTTTAAACGTTGAAATATTTTCCACTTACTATAACGGCATTCTTTTTTTCAAAAAAAATCCATAAATTACGAGTTTTTTATGCCTTCAGCGAATACTGAAATAATTTAAAGGACACTTTGATTAAAATGCGAGAGAGAGAGAGTCGTGTAAGATTCCGCTATCTCGCCAAACGCGAAAAAAAAAAAGGTGGAAAAAAGAAGACGGTCTATCGCATCGCAGCATCAGCAAACTTTCTTCTTTGCTTCTTTTCTTTCTACCATCTTTTTTTGGAACATCCTTAACTACCAGGTTTCGTAAACACGCCACAGCTCTATGGACAGAAAACTTGAGGAAAAGAGGGGAAGGGGAGGCCTCGAAGGCCTTTGTAAAGGTACGAAACGCGGAAGGGGAGGAAGGAGAGAGCGTAAAAAAAGGACAAGAGGTCAAAGTGGAAGGAAGGAGAAGAAGGAAGACGGATGGCGAAGAATAGGAGGGTCGGTTGAGCAAGTAGAGATTAAGGTGGCCACTCCTAAGCCTGACGCCAAAAATCCTTGCGACGGGCAAGACTTTCGTCGTGCTGGAAGAGGAATGGAATACCTACCCACCTACCATCTTTCGTAGTTGCACGCCCTCTCTTGGACCAGTCTGGTGCGCATTACTCCCCGACCTCCGTTTCATCCCACTCTTTCGAGCTTTCTTTCACCTCGTGTCACCTTTCTGCCAAAAATCACGGTTCCTCGTGTTTTCGTTTACATTAATGGCCTCTTGTCTGGAGTGAAATGCCCCTTGGTAATGACGCGGAAATTTTGTGGAATAACGCGCAAATAAAAAATAATACAACAGTTCAGAAATAATAATCTTTGATCCATGATAATCCATTAATGACGACGATGATTATTATTGTTAATGTTAAGTTTAATGTTAAGTTTAATCGAGTGTGAAAATGGAGAAAAAACAGATTCATAAGATTTTCCTACATAATTTCAAAATACTGAAAATACTATAAATTATTCATGACATCAATCATGCATTTTATAACGATCCTTTTATCGAACGCATAATACAATGTTTTCGATCAATTTCTTGTAAAAAGGAAATCTTCTGATGTAAACGATATAAACATTATTCTTTCATGCATAAACATTATATATCAGATTTTTATTACAATAGAATAAAAAAATTTTTATTTTAATTTGAACATAGTATAAAATTGTAATTTTTAAATGAAATTTAAATAACTTTATAACTTTATAACTTGTATAATCTATAATAATTTGCAATAATTTAATTTGATTTATAAAACAAATTAGAGAAAAATATATTTTAAATTTACAAGAATATTCAAGCATTGTGTGATTATTGAAATATATAAAATATTGAAAAAGAGACATCATACAAATTTTGAAAGCAAATTTATCGTAAATTTTATTTTACTTTATAAAAATATCGATGATTCATTTTCACCTCTTCGCAATTAAAATTATCTATTTCTTAATCCAATTTTACAAAATATAAAAAAAAAAAAAAAATCCCTTAAAAACTTCTGATCCTCTTTCAACGAGAAGAATTTTCTCTCTCAAGTTAACAATACAATTATCGCCCGTGTATTAAAAACGAAGATAAAAGCACCAAGTCGTAACCGTTGAATAGGATAAAAGTTTCAGAAAGAAAATTTGGCAGATTTTTGACACGCGGCGTACGTTTTACGATTCATAAAAGGGAAATAACCGACATGGAAGTTCGAAACAAGTTTCTCCAGTATTCATAAAGTTGGGGGCCACGTATCAC
The DNA here is from genome assembly GCF_000469605.1 of Apis dorsata. Classification (NCBI taxonomy): domain Eukaryota; kingdom Metazoa; phylum Arthropoda; class Insecta; order Hymenoptera; family Apidae; genus Apis; species Apis dorsata. The sequence continues at coordinate 408,687 of NW_006263576.1, forward strand.
CGGCTCGATTTTCCACCTGTCTCGTCCCGTTAAAACACTTCCTGTCCTCTGTACCGTCCAATAAAATCGGATAAAGAGGGAGGGAGACAAAGAGAGGGACAAAGAGAGAGAAATAATAAATCCACGGTTCGTTGATATTTTCGTTGTTTACTCTCGTTGCTTCTCCTCTCCCCTTCCTCTCCCCTCCCCACCGGTACTCGATTAACGATGAATTTGAATGACGTCTGGCGGCAGAAGATCCCGATTTTCGGCTCACCTCGATTTTCGCGAATTACATTTCGCAATTGACGAGCGAGGGGGAAAGAGGGGAGCTGAGTCGAGCAAATGAAGTATATGTAAATAATGAGGGTGGGAATGAATACGTGGAGGTTGTGGCTGCACTAATGGCGGGTGCAACGGCCGTTGAAGGGCTACCCCGAAAATAA
>NW_006263576.1:409142-427493 GCF_000469605.1 Apis dorsata
CCGTCCTCTATCCTATACCAAGAGAATCCCCCTCAGGCCGCCCAATTATCGTGAAACGCCTACCTACTACTTCGCGCTTCGGGCTTAAGCAAATGAAAAGCGATGCTTGTCCGTAGACAATACGGCCGGCGATAAATCTTGGCGAGTGTAAAAAAAAAAAAAAGAAAAATCGTTGTTGCTTCCAAATTTTCTTTTTGCATTTTTCTCCTTTTTGCCGTTCTTCGTTTTTTTTTTTTTTTTTTTTTTTTGAGAACGAGGAGAGAAGGAGTGTGATCATAGAATGTGGATGTGTATTTCGAATTGTGGATAATTGAACAAGGGGATGATATTGTAACAATAAAAAAAAAAATACGATTCTTTCATTCGAGATTTTGTTTTCGAATGAATTATATTTGAGAGAATTAAGAAAATTAGAAATACAAATAGGTTTTTTTTTAATTGTAAGAGTTAATTATTTTATGTATAAATGAGTATAAAATATAAAAATTTTATAGCTTCTCAAAAACTAATTTTTAAATAAAAAAAAAGAAATTATTTTACAAACTAAAAATTTTATAATGGTAAAATGAATTCTTTTATCTTCTATGCAAGTAATAAAGATACAGATATAATAAAGATATATTTGGAGAAAAAAAATTAAATAAAAGGAAATGAATAAAAATTTATATTCTGCATTTTTTAAATTTAATTAAAACAATACAATATATAATTTTTTCTGGTTAAAACAACTATTGTTCAGTTGTTTTAAATGTAATGTGATCGTAATTTACATCTTTTTTTCGTGCCAATCTCATCCTTCCATTTAACTCTCAATTCCAAACTTGTATTGGAACGCAAATAGGCGACAGTTGAAGAATTTGTGTAGGATTGAATCGGCCCAAATTTAACAGAAACACTATTTCGAGCACTCGCTGGCGATGAAACTTTTTCAAAGCGAATCAATCTACAACCTACGTGCATAACGATCGAGCAAAATTGCGAAAAGAGGAAATTTAGAGAAACTTAGGCAAAAGTAGCAAAAGGGAGCGACGAATCGATTCGAAAAAGAAGGAAGGTAAAGTCGGTCGTCTAAGACTACGGCGGTTAAACTCCGCGAAGAAGTAGTAAATGGTGAGGGAAATCTTGACTTTTCAATTTTCTTCCATTCTCTTCTATATATCATTCTCTTCTATATAATCTTTTAGCAATCAGTTGAACTAAATGATTACGATATGTCAATAGAATTTATTCTCGTTCGAAATTGTTGAGAACAATGTTTTAATTATATATTTTTATGAATAACAAACCTATCTCCATAGAATGATAACTCTATTCCAATTTTGTATCAGAATATTTTTATTTATTAAATTATTATATTATATTGATTAAATTAGTGATATCAAGGATAATTTTAAATGCTATTTCACAAAATCGATGCAGAGATTTTTAAGTAAGAATAATTTTTCTTTTTTTTTAAACAACTACAATGATATTTAGTTATTTAATAAAGTATGAAATAATTACATAACGAATTTTATTGTTGGTTTTTGTCTGTTATTTTTTAAAAACAGTCATATGGAAGAGGTGGGATATGACATTTTCATCCTCAATAGCGATTGACGTGTCATAAACCCATGTCACAGCTCACGAGCAATTCGTAGGCGTGAGGGTCGCTTCCCCTTGAGCCTAGTCCCCTCATTTATCTACACCATCCTCTTGCTAATCTCTCAGTTATCAACATGGGCAAATGTTCGGGCTGTTAGCCACGTCAGCATCTATTTTTTCACAATTTTATATATATTGACATGAGGTTCAATAGAGATTTCAACTACTGTTCTCACTTGATATTATATATACGATATTTTTGATATCGAAGCAGATAATCATTATTTGCATGAGATATCGCAAAAATATAGGAAAAAATCAACAAGATGATAATTTTATGCGAAAAAAATAAAGCAAAAACATAAAGTAATATTTTATCGTTTAAAGCTTCCTTTTTGAGTTAATCAAGCTTGAAAATTGAATGTGAAGCATCACACTTGAATTTGAATAATTTTTTGATTGGACATGTGCAAACGATCGAGAAGTTCTTCATTCGTGAAAATCAACTTTAAACATATTCAATCGAGGACTCTTCAGACTATGAAGAATTTTAAATTCGATTCTTTTTGAGAATGTTCAAATGAAAAGAAGTGTTATTCTACATTTTTAACTCGCATTATATGCAAGACTTTACACATCGTAACCGTTTTAATTTTGATGATCTTGTGAAGCATACTTGAAAAATCATAGAAGAAATAAAAATAAAATTTTGAAGTTATGTACGACAAATACTTATTCTTTATTATTTATGTGACATTTAACTAATATAGATTATTATAAATATTATTAATATGAATAAAAAACTTAAAATATAATCAAATGTACATAGACAAGACAAAGATAAAATTATTTAAATAAAGTGAAATAAAATGAATTCCTCTAATAAAAAATTAATAATATTCATATGAAATAATAAGTTTTCAAGTTATTTTATTTTTTTTTATTTGCATTACGATTACTGAGATATCTTGTATAACCATTAATTACTCACCAGTGTTTACAATTTTGATTACTAACGTGGCGTTGGTGTCCAATAGGTAAATTTACTCAATTACGGTCTGTACTGGAATACAGTACACTTACAAATCCAAGCAAACCAACGTAGTGTAATTAGAAATTCAGGTGGATCTACTGTAATATAATATTAAATTCTACCGTGGTATAATTAATTTCAGTTTCATTTTACATAAATACTAAATTCTATTGTAATATAATTAATTTTAATTTCACTTTACGTAAATAGATTTTATCACTATTAAAAAATAAATAAAATTTTGTCACTTATTTTCAGTCACTAAGTTGATATTGATATCAAATATAAATTTAAGTAAATCTTATTTAATCTAAATAAATCCTAAATATAATTTCAATATAATTTATTGCAATATAAATTCTATTATATATAATATAATTAATTTTAGTTTCACTTTATATAAATTATCATTAATAAATTATAAATAATATCATTTTAAGAAAGTTTTAAGAAAGTACTTAAGTATTAAATTGGAAGATTTGTTTATTTTAAAACAAAATCAAGTTATGATATATCATATTTATAGTGAAAAATAAAATAGATAATATTCAGTTTTGATAAATGAAAAATTAGTATTATTTTATATATTTATATCATTATTTTTTTTATTTAGCGTCAAGGAATTATATAATATTCTTTTTTCTTTTCTTACAAAATTCCTTAAGTGATAAAATCATTGAAAATACAGACAATATTAATTTTTGAAATTAGACACATTTTAATTTTTGAAATTAAATTTTTAAACAATATTATTTATAACATAATTTAATATTTCAAAAAGAAACCAAGAATAAATAAAAATATAAATTTATCACTTATCATTATTGCAGAAATTAATCCCTCAAGCATAATAAAAATAAATCTCATCCATTATTTAATTCTTATAAATCAGAAAAAAAAAGAAGAAAATTAAAAGAAAAGTAGAATGAAATCAAATTTCAATTGTTTCATACTCTTCGTTAAAAAGACAATATTTACAATCATAAAAAGAGGACAGCTCAAACCCCTTTATCTCTTTTAACATCGAGTCGCCGCTTAAAGGATCGTTTCGAAAAATATCCTTTCAAAGGTATCGAATAACCGGGCAACAGTTCTTCCCTTAAAAAGGAGAAGTATCGAACGATAAACTCGTCAAAGACTGTTCAAATAGCACATCGATGTGAAGCAGAATTGAATCTGGTCGTGTCCCGGGAAGATCATCCGGTTTGATAAACGAAATGCTTTAATCACCCCTCGATTATCCGTTCATGGATGAAATTTTAATTTACGGAGGGGGTTGAGCAAAGTTCTGAAGAGTTACCCCCGGAAAATTCGCTCGCTTTATGTACTCGCGCCTCGAAAACTTTCGGTTTGACCGTTAAGCCCCCACGAAGAAGAAGAACGATAGGGAAGTGGATAAGGGGTAAAGGGGGAAAAGAAAGGGGAATGGAAGAAAGGGGTGGAATGGGATGAGAAGTGAGGAGGAGTAACGAGCAATGGGCACGTCGTATCAAACTGGTGGATTGGAATTCTAATTAATACCCGTGGATTATGGATAAAGATGTAAAAGGAGTGGGACGTGAAATAGGAAGGAAAGATGATTATGGAAGTGTGATTCATTCTGTCTCTTTCAATTCCTCACGTCCTTCCCCTTTTTAACATTTTCCCATTTTTCGATTATCCTTTTGCATGAAACGGTGTCTCTTCAATATTCTGCTTTCTTTGAAAAGTTAAAAATAATACGTTATACGATATATTTATATAAAAATAAGAATAATTAGAGCATTGTATTTGTGTACTTTTTTTTTATCGTTCAAACAGTGAAATTCGTATACGTTCTTCTGAGTAATTTTAAATTTATTTCATGCTTTATTTTATAATTTATTTTTATATTTTTACCATATGTATTTATTATAAAAAAATTATTCTAATTAAGATTCTAATTATTCTAATTATTCTAATTAAATTAGAAATAGTTTGAAAGAAGAATATAAAGTTTACAATTTCAAAGATGATAGAATCAAATAAGAATCGAAATCCCATCATAATTTTTTCATTTTATATTCTTTATTAATCCAGAAATTCTTCGTCGATTTCCTGAAATGGAATACCATGGAATAACAGTACTATATTTACACTGTGGAATTTCTTTTTTTTATTTTTTTTTATTTTTCGATACTGACAATACTGCAACAATTTTTTTTTTATTGGACCCTGTCACTGATATTCTTCTTTATTATTATTTAGACTTTTACGATCGTATGATTCGTGGTTTATACATAGCAACAACTTCACCGCAGTTGTTTCCAATCAATAATTCAATAATTCCTTTTCCTGTTATTTTTAATTACATAGAATCTGGAACAAATCTAGTAATCAAATATAGCTTTTCTGCGAAAAAAATAATTTTATTATAAATGGAATAAGATGTTTCGTGACCTTTTGAAAAAATAGCAAATCAATAGATTTTTAAAAGAAGTGTTGTAATTTTACATATTATCTTTTTCAAAACTTTTCTTTTAATTTTATCTTAATTTATTCCTTCAAAAGATGTCGAGATATTCTGTTTCACTCGCGACGATAGTTAGAAACAGAAATGCCTACTAAAATTGTCGCTGCACATGAACCAAGAGTGATATGATCGTAAAATTTAACCAATACAGAATACTGTCATCTACACAACCCAATAAAAATTGCTGTAATGTTTCTGACATAGAAAAACGAAAAACATTTTACGATCTTTTTGTATATTCGTACATTGGTGAATATCCTGAATTTCTTTGAATTTTTGAGGGCGAAACAAACACAAAAATTGATATACAAAAATTAAGACTCATTTATGCTACAAGCAATTAAAATTTACATTAGATGAAGCGAGAAAGAAACGAAGTGTGATAGTAGTATATAAAGATAGTATGATTTTGTTCTCTTTTTTCGTCAAACACAAATTTCAATTGCTTGCAATAAGTTTTAATCGACAATTTTTTATATCAACTATATTAATGTTTATACAATCTTATAAATAATTACGAATTATAAATTTTCTGGAAATCTTAATTTCTATTCATTTTCTATCTTTTCAAAGAAAATAATAATAACAATTTAAAATGTATTAAATGCATTAAGATTAAATAATATATAATAGCAATAAAGTTATTTTAATTGCACTGAATTCAGTTCATTTAATCTTTTATAACGATAAATATTAGAATTTTATTTAATATTTTATATTATATTATATTATATTTTATATTATATTTTTTATTTTATATTTTCCAAAAATGAAATTATTTCTCTATACATATATATACATATATATTATATTTTAAATTAAAATTAAAAAATTATTCCTTTTTTCTAAAGAAAAGAAAGATTTTCATTTTCATCAATATTTTCAATGTTATCAGGATTAAATGAAATCGTCGGTTAAATAGAAATTTAAAATATCGATAATTTTTAAGAAACACTAGAATAAATTGTACTATCGTAAAAATCTCGACATTTGACACTCTTGTATTTGACGAGTTCATTCCAGTCTGGATTCATTGAATGTCTGTAAGCCAATATGTATTGCACGGTACCGGTGCATGCTCTGCAGATCCCATTGTATGCATTATTGACACCTGCGTTTATCTGACAGTACAGTTACGATCATAAATATTGAAGAGGGTAGATCTTGATATTTCGATCTGTCGTTTTGATTGATTCAACGTGCAAGCTCGAAACTACTTATACAATGCTGCATTTGTATCGAATACTTTTATTTCGAATAGTAATTTGATTTTTAATATCGAACAAACGCATTTGAAGAGAATTTTAAAATTGAAATTTTACAATTGACGCTTTAAAATTGAAACTTTTATTAATAATTAATATCTTCTTTTTTTTTTTATTTTATTTTATTTACTTTCATATTTTGCTTCACGATGAAAAAGATATCGATTTCAAATAATTTGCATTTACATTTTTCCAATTAATAAAAATTCAATATGCACAAAAATAAAACAATTATTGTAAATGTATATTGAATTTTTATTTAATAATAATAAAATAAATGACGCGAATAAAATACCATTGAAAAGGATTAAATGACAGAATTAAGAATAAAGAATAAAAATGGATCATCAAGAATAAAAATGGAAATTATTAAAATGTTAAAAAATAAAAATTATTATTATTGTTTTAGAATTAGTTTATTAGAATTATATTTTAAAGATAATGTTATAATTATTGAAATACAAATATCAATATCGTATCACAGAATATTTAATTGCACATGAAAAATTAAATATAATTTTCTCAAGTATGATTTTATAAATATTTTATTTTTCTTTTTAAAATGTTTTTACAAAAATATCTTTTATGTATTTTTTTTGAAACATTTTTATATTATATTATTTGATTTGATTTATTTTGTATAACAAATGTAGATTCTATGCTATAAGAACTGAAAAACTTTAGATAAATAGATTTTATTTTTGAACAAGTGTAACTCAATTATAATAATTTATTGTACTCTTTATTGTACTTAGAAATTAATCAAATTTTATAAATTTTGAAATTTTTTTTTTAAAATGAAGATAAAGAAAAATATCATCTTTAAACCATTTATACATTCCTTTGATATTTAAAATAGAAGCATCACTTTATTTATTTTGATCTTGAAGTATATCAAAATCATCATTCAAATAACTTTTTTCAATTTTCGAATTATGTAAAAAAATATTTTTAATAATTAATATATATATTTAATACTATATGCTTTTTAAGCATTTAGCTTAAGTTCAAGTTAAGTTGGATTTATAACGCCTGAAGGATCATCATAGTAGCTTTATTTATCTTATCTCTTGAGTATGAAATACCCAAAAGATGGCACCCTAGATTAATATTGGCAATATCAACGTCATTTTGATAGTATTTTGCAGGACATTCAAGAGATAGGGTAAATAGAAGTAAAATATCCCGCAGGCATTAATATGGATTAACTTTGGATTGGTTTGAATAGGAAACTTCACTTTACACAAATAAATTTATATAAAGTTTATCTTTCCAATTGATACAATGCAAATAATAATATACTGAATAATACATAATTAAATAATATAAAATATATATAATTGTTTGTTCGATTGTTTTTTGTAATAAATATAATATTTAATATAATTTGTATAATTTTTTATTTTTAAACAATAAAAAAAATTTGTATAAACATATATTTGACTTGTTTTCGAATGAATTTCTTCTTAACACACTATATCTGCTTATAAATGGCGTTCGAAATGATTTGTGCATTCCAACACAATTTCAAAAAGAAATTTTATTTATTGTTTTAATTTTCCTATTTTTTTCAAATTATTATTTTGTAGATTATTTTTTGAAAACTTTGTTCAATACTATTAATAATATTTATGCGTATTTTTTTAATAATTTCTACTTTTCAATAAAATTATTGCAATATAAAATTTACTATAGATAATTCGAATACAAGATCGAATATAGGACATATGTTTACACGATTTTTTTTTGTTTTATTGTTTTCATATATAGAATTGTCTTAGGAAAAATGTTATACAAAGTAATGACGCATTTATCAACAGCAAACACATTCGAACTTTCGAGATCCCTTAATACTTACAAATCGTATTTAAATGTAGGATATATCTAAGATAAAATGGTAGAATATCTGCCAGTCTGCAAGGTAGCCGGGCATATGGATGGCAACGCTCGGAGTGTAAATAAAAGGAGACTCACGCCAGACAAAGTATTCTCCTTCATCTCTTTTCCCGCGTTTTCAGTTCCTCTTCCCGTCTTTCTCTCTTTCTTAAACTTATGAAAGGAAAGAGCGTAGCTAGGCCCTTCAATGGACGGTACCAAGCCAAATCGAGAGCCAGCAAAAGTGGAATTGTGAAATATTAATGCGACTTCCTACAGCGTTGTACGTTGATCCTCTACTCTTCTCCTTCTTTTTACCCACTCTTCTTCTCCCACTGTTTCTTTTTATATCTTCTCTGTTTCTCTTCTTTCATCCGTGCTTTAAACATTTTCCACCGCTCTCTGCGCACAGCTATCTTTTCTCCCTTATCGTATAACATGCCGACACACGAAACAACGAATATCCACGTGCGAGCGATATACATCTTCAAGAAGCTACGCCCGAAGAAATGAATTCGTAAATCGATCTAGATTAGGGAAAGGGGAAAATGGATGTTCTTAATGTTTTGGGAATGTAATTGAAGTAAGAACTCTCTTCTTCAACAATTCGTTGATTATTAAATTTTAAAGAAACAAGTGTATGATTTAATCTATAAATTATATTGTTTTAAATAACGTATCATTTTTATTTTGTAATTTTGTGTAGAACTTTTGTAGATAACTTTTGTGAAATAGAGTTGAGATATTATTTCAAGTAAAATATCATTTATTTCATAATTATTTGAAGTAATAAATATTTCTATTAATTTGAAATAATATTTTAAAAAATGTTATTTATATTATTATTATATTATGGAATTAGCTTGTATCATATAATGTAATTCCATTTGTTTGGAATTATTTTTACGATTGTTTTGCTAAATTCGAAACAAAAGAATTATGAAATAATACATTATTTAGAATTATATTATACTATCAAATGAACCGATATTATCTATATTTTTGAATAACAAATTATTGACTTTTGTATATTCATTTATTGGTAAAAAAAAAAAAAATCATTTTTCTAATTTTTATAGCTATTTTTACTTCTCCACTAATACAATTTTTTCAATTTTCAAAATTATAAATTTCAATATAATCTTTGTAATCTTCAATATGTATATTTTCAAAATTTATATGACTTTTCTTCGTATTCTTTAATCTTTTCAATCGAATATAAATTACATCGTATAACATTTGAGCATTGATATATCTTCTCTTTATCGTCTATAAATATACGATCATATCATATTATCATCATTAATATCGATTATACTCGATATCATGTTTCACGAATCGAGTTAATCAGGATTTCGTGGAAATGAAATATATAGCAATTAATGTATCACATAGTTACATTTCAATGGCACCCTACTTGATGTTTCGTCTTTTTCGAATGGCTGCTTCAGGAAGGTGAGAGGGGATACTTAGAGGGGCTGGCTTCAAGGTATGCAGACCTCTTCAGAACGCATTACGGAGACGTCCTGGAACCGCTTGAGGAGCTACGCCGCCGTGAAACAAATGCTTCTCCCAGAATGCCCAACACTCAACTCACTACCAGTCATTCACAGCCCATTTACGTGCCCGGGAAATACTCGGTGAGTAAATCCGTCTTTTTCTTTCTTTTTCTTCTGATTTTCGCTTTGTCTTTTCTATTTATCTATTCTGTCTTCCTTCTTTCTCTCTCTCTTTTTTTTTATTTTTTTGTAAGAAAATTATTTTTTGTCTCTGATACGATAAAGAGCGTGAGTAAACAATATGCGATGAAATATTGTCAACATCTTATACACAATCAATTTCATTTTAAAATGTGAAATTTATATAGCTTTGAATTCGTTTTTTTTCAAATAGAAAAGTAAAAATAGTTTTATTTTGAAAAATTTGAAAAATTTAATTTGTTATAAAGATATAGAAATTTTTTGATTGAATCTACAATAGACAAAGATTGAAATCTACCCTTTATAATAACTTAAAATTTATTGTACGATTTTTTTTTTCTCAAAATTTTTATTGAACTTTAAATATTATGATTAAAAAATATTAAATTTTCATGGTTTTTTTTTTCAACTGAATACTGACTTACAATTAGATTCAGATTAATTATGCAGTGTTTGGATAATTATTTCTAATGACTTGACATGTTTAAAAGTATTTGTTTAAAAGTCATCCTAATTAATCTTTATTATTTGTTAGGAAGTCATTAGCAAAAAAGATTTAAATATGGCAGTTATTTTCAATAGTGAGATAGAAAATAATTAGATAGAGTACATATTTACTCTCAATTGTCATTTTAAAATGCTGACAGAATTGTATATATACAAACAATATTCCTTAATATTTATCATTTGTATTTTTATATCAAGAATTTTTACGCAATTATAACTTGATTAATTATTTAATTGAATTTAATTATATATTGAATTTCTAATATTTGAATTTGATACTGACATAAAAAAAAATATATTCTATTATTTTTTTATAATGTATATTAACTCAATAATTTATAGTACACTTTATTTTCATGATTATTTATATTACATATTGTATATTCCCTTAGAAATATAGAATATTTTTCTAGAAGTTTGAATGAGTTGCTATTATTAGAATAATTAGATATTTTAATATTTACATTCTAAGTTGTTCATTCTTTCAAAATAAAATGAATTAATAAGTGAAATATTATTATTTTCATTACTGTAAATCTATTCCATTAATATTTAATTAATAAAAATATATTCATGATACTACATATATTAAAGTCAAAATTATTGTAACTGATTCCACTTAATTGAATATAAAATTAAATATAAAAATTTTAGAATTAAATATAAAAATATTTTGTACAACTAGATAAAATATCTACTTACCATTATATTTATTGTATGTTTATTCTAATTAGTTAGATCATGATATATTATGTCATATTATTTAGTAATATAACTATAATAATTTTATATTATAAAAATGAAAAATAGAATATATTAAATGAAAAATGTTATATGAAAAAACAAAGATATATTTTTGAAGTAATTGTAAATTATAGTTAAATATATTAATAAATTTTATGGAAAGGAAATCAATTTTAAGTATTCAAATTTTATTTTTTGTTTGGGAAGATTTAGAGGTAAGTAGTTCACGAGAACTAAACACTTTCCATCGTGGAATTGAAAGTCCTCTGAGGGCAACTTGCCGAACTGGTTTAAAGGGGATTAACCGTGTAGATCCATTGATCCTGTTTCAAATCAGTTATTGTTCGGAGTTCTGGCTTTCCACCAGGTCAAATCGAATTTTCTATCGATTGTCGATTAAGTTTAATTCTTTTGAAGATTTATGATTTTTCAGAAATGAATGATTAAGCTTTTTATAACAAAACCATCGCATAATTTATCAAGATTGTCTATTTCGTTATTTGTCTTTCATTTGTACAATTTTAATAAAAAATTGTATAATCATCGCATAATTAATTATTATTGTTATTGCATACGAGATACGAGAGAATGTAAAGATAATATTTTTGCATAGAAAATGTAAAAATGTGTAAATAAAAAATTTTTAATTAGAAAGATGAAAAATATCTTTAATAAATATAATATTGTTGTATTTTAATCACAAATTTAACACGATTCTGAAAAATTTTCAAGAAGACAAAATTTATTCTGTTCTATATTTTAATTTCTAAACAGATCGCATTATTTCATTTATTTTTAAACAAAAGTCAAGAAAATTGCAAAAAATTTAACCTTCTTTAATTTTCTGCACAATTATCTTGTTCTCTTTGCAATAAATTTTAATTTCACGCAAGTAAGATTTCTTTCAATGGGGTAAAAGGTAAAAGAGATAAAAACCAAGAATGTTCTCTATTTTTGTTCAGCCCTCGAGCTGTCTCAGCGATAAGGAAGAGGACGAAATCTATGGCTTTGGATACGGTGTATTCAGCAGGCAAATGCTTCAACAACGACAACAGAAACTTGCTCTTGCCGCGCAAAATACCACTGCAGTGACACCTGGTGGACATCAACAACCTTATCAAAGGTAGGAACATTTAGAATTATCATATATTTATTTTACATTATTATGCTATTTTATATTATTATATAAATCAATTAATTTATAATATAAGCATTAATATAATAAATAATTTTATATATCCATTTCAATATATATTTATGTTATTATTTTCAAGATCATTAATTTCAATTCATACTTTGGATTATTATCTTATTGGAAAACATATTTATTTCATAATTCTATCTTTTATGCAAAAGTAAACAATTATTCTATAATTATTTCGAATATAATTGATAATCGTCAAAAATGACAAGTTTCCAATATCATATGCTACAGGTAGTTTCCATTATTCTCTACGAATAATTTGTTAATTCCTGACGATCTTTCATAAATCGAGAATTTATGAAACAGAAATTTATTTCAAAAATAACATTATAATTGATAATTAATCTTTCTTTAAAAGAACATAAAATATAAAATGAATATTGAATAATAAGAAAAGATTTTATTGGCGAAAAATTATTTTATATATTTAAAAAATAATATAAAAAAATTTTACATTATTTTAAATTATTTTAATACAATCTTAAATAAAAGTTTGAATTGAAAAAATTTATAAAATTAAAATTCATAAAGAGAATTATTATATCAAAACATTATCAAGTCTTAATAGAGTCTCCATGATTCTCTTCTCAAAATACATATCTGTTATGCCATTTATTATTATGAAAAATATCAATTTTTTATTTTATATATTTGTTTTAAAATTTTATTGCTGAAAGAAATCGATTAGCAAACTTAAAAAATATTCACTAATTATTCTTTTCTACGAAAACTTAAACTTAATCTAACCTAACTTCTTTGATAAATCTTAGATTCATTAATTGATTCATTAATTGAATCTAAGGATTTAAATTTTATATTTTGGTGGACAAAATTAACACATTCATAATAAAATAGTAAATAATATCAGCAATAATTATCAAAATTAAAAAAAATCAACATAAACTAAACATTTATATATAAATCGACTTTCATAAAGTACAACTAACAAAAATTATTAGATTTCATTATTTTCCAGGAGAATAATGTAGTAAGATATGTTAACTTACTTTCCCAATTGTATAGGGGTAAATTTTAAGTAAAATCGAAAATTGCGTATATTTGGGATCAATGTTTATACAGTAGAGCACATTCAATTACCAGGATGATCATCCAACCAACTAGTCACGAGTAATGCTTAACTGGTATGGCCTCTTTATTATACATAATTGCCCATTGTTAAGTGGTTTACCTGATCCGAAATAACATCTGCGCGCACCTTTACGCCGGCTGCTTGATATTTAATTGCTAATTAACCAACAGACTGCCGCGCATACTCCCCATTTTCCGTAGTTCCGGAATCCGTGAATAGAGAAAGAGACAAAGGAGGTCGTTATTAAATTCCATTATCTTGCCGCCGGCATTATCTGTTTTCGTGCACGCGCGAATAACCACGATCCTGGGCCTCTGATGCTGTATTATTCTCTTCTTGCCGCCACGATAACCGTGTTTTTGTGACTCTCTCAGCTACACTTACCTCAGGCAGTTCTCCGACTTTGCTAAACCGCGATAAGCTTGAACGATTTGCTCGTTGAAGATGCAAGACTTTATTTATAGTTCGTAAACATGTCGACGTTCATTGCAGAGTTAGGATTTATTGCGGAATAATTGTTTCTTTATTATTATTATTGTTTAAAATATAAATTGATTGTTTATTTCACTTAAATTGAGGCTTTAATTTTTATTTTAATTTTGGAGTTGTCAATTATAATTTGTATGTAGTAATATTCATTTGTTGCAACATAACTTAAAAATTATAATTTTGAAGAAAACGAATATGAATGTTCTGAGATTGAAAGATCTCGCATTAAAATGTTAAATTGAAAATTTACACAATTTCCAAAAAACGTATTTACAAATCTTATCAATAAAAGATAAGTAGTAATAATAATATTTGTATCAATTATTCAAAAATTGAAAATTGCAAATTTTTAATTGTATCATTGCAGAAAATAAACGATATATAAGTATCGTTTATATTTGGATACTTCATCAGTTTATAATTATATATCTTATAATCTATATCTAATAATATATATCTTATAATAATATATATATATTATAATAATTATGATAGGATTATTTTAAAGATTAAACCTCTACAGTCTCTTGACAAAAATTAGAATTAATCATAATTTTCAACATTATTTTGTATTTTTTGTAAAATTTAATAACATGAACATTATTTAATAATAATTTTTATTAATTACAATTTCTATTAATTATTGAATATATATATGCATTAATTTGATTTGATAGTTCTAGTATTAATATTTTCCTTGTAATGAATTATATTTCTAATAGTAGTTTCTAGAAATTACTTTATTGAAACTAATTTTTAGGTCAAGAGATAATTTTATTGAATGATAAAATGCAAAATAATAATTGTTAGTATTATTATTTATATTCTTTATGATAATTGTTGTACCAATTTAACATAATGTCGATAATAATATATGAAATAATTGAAGCATTTAGATATAGATAATATATAATAGAATAGAAGCTAATAGAAGCAATTTATTGCTTATCAAATTTATGTCAGATATTTTTAATTGCATTATTTTTATCTTATAATGAAGTTAGTTAGATATTTGCATTATCACAGATGAAGTAGAAACAAGAAAAAGATTAATAAATAGAAATATATTTAAAATATATTAATATAATAATTAAAATAAGTAAGTAGAAAAAGTCTAGAATATTTTAAATTTTCAATATTTTATTTTCAACATAAACTTATTTGTTATAATATATTTTATATATAGTTTTAATGTTTGTTCTTTTACAAATTTTTAAATTATAAAATTAAATAATTTTTGTATATTTAAAATATGCATTTTTCTTCATGCATGGTTCAAAAATAGTTATAACTTATTTATAAACTTTTTAATAAGAAATATTTTAATAAATCCTATATTAATTAGAAATTAAATAATTTCATAATAATTTTATGCTAAATATATTTATAATCTCTGTAAATAATATATTTTTATTCTGTATTCTTTTATTTTTTTTTATCCATTATTAAAAGATACAAAATTTATCAAAAAAATTTTGACTATTAATCTAAACTTTTAGTATAATATATTAATTTTATTATATAAATTAATTTAAGTTTAAATAAAAATAACAATAATTATTATATAAAATATTTAAAAAAAAACATTATTTATTTCATCATATTATTAATTCATCATATGCAATCTGTTGAATTATTTTTCATTTAAAATTAATTTGAATTTATGTTGTGGAAAAATTTTCACAACTGTTTATGTTTAAGCATATTTTTAATTTAAAGAATTAATGAAATATAAATCTACACGAATGTTATTTGGTACAATAATTATTATATAAGTGGGTATCGGAGTTTATCCAATTCCTGTGTGCAAGCAACACGTGAAATTAATTATTCGTGGTTTACGATCGACTGACGAGCATTTGACTGAATTAATTATACGCCTCTGTACCTTAGTTTCATGGATGTTGCATAATGCGTAATTATTATATGATAACTAAGTACACATCGATAACTTTATTGATCATGAAATTTACTAAGATTTTATAAGAATTAGAAAAATTAAAAAAAAATAAATAAAATAGATAGAATAGATTTTCGGTAATATATTATATTCGTATAAATATTTTATATTTTTTCTTTTATTTTTTAATCAATTTTAAAATTTTTTATTATCTTACAATTAGTAACTTAAGTTTAAAATTATTTTAAGAATTTAATTTTTTTTTTATAGAAAATAATTACAATATGATTTTATATTTTATAAATTTAATTACTATTGAAATATTAAAATTATTTTTCTTTTTTTACTCAATTAATAAATTAATTCTTTTAACTTTTCAAAGAAAACTCAATTTTGAAATAATTATTGCTAATTTTAAAGAATGATCGAATACTTTCTTGTAATATTGACTTTCATATTTTCTATCGCTAATTTATCACTGTGTTAATTTTATCTAATCCATGCGTATAATTTCTTTTTGCAATAAGCATAAATTAAAATCGTAAAAATATTCAGACGGTGAGAAAATTACATAAATTTTATATTTATATTTATACTAATACTTTTATTCAAGCTATAAAATAAATTGAATATTTTTACCATATTAACTTCCTCCATTATTTAATTTGTCGCTTATTATACGAAAATCTGTATACATCAAATAAATCAAATTTATATTTCTAAATATAATCAGTATTTTAATAATGTAATTTTAAAAATCAAAGAAATTTAATAATATTATAATATACAAATACACATACATAGAGCATAATTTCCGTTGCATCATGACATGTCCCAATATTAATGCGGATCAATTTTACATATGTAACTGCATATTACATGTAAAAGGTATCTAAAAACATCGTTCTTGATAGAATTTCCTGGCCACAAATGAGATATCGTCAGATATTCTATGGACGACCATCTGCTGTCGACGAAGTAATGATGGAAGCTGCGATTTATGCGTACATTCATCCGATATTACAAATGTATCGCGCGTGATTATACTCGAATCACGTTAATGCAGCATATTGAATACGTGCCGTTTCTATGTCCCTATCCGAGTGACCTTTACGCAATTCGCCATGCTACGTTGTTTCACTCTGGAAAAATGTATTATGCGCCGGATAAAATTCGTGCGATATTTCTCGTAATGCTCGTGACAATAATTGATGAGCTGTGAATCATAATAGTGTAAGTTCAATTGATGAAACGATTATAATTTCGTCGTTATTTTGAGTTATTTCAATGCAAATATTATTCGAAATGCAACATGAAAAACATATACAATATACAATGAAAAAAATTATTTTTTTATTTTTAATTTACGAATATATTTAACATATATTGTATAGTAAAATCTCCATTATCTGAATTAACATAGAGAACATTTGCAGTTATAAGAGAATTTTTGGAATTAATGGAACATAAGTTTTTTTTGAATTATTTTATATTTTATAAAAATAAACAGCATTTATATTTTTACTTTGCAATATTTTTAAACTTTTGGAGGATTTGAAAAATGCATCTTGCAAATAATTTTTAATTTCACTCTTATGTTTCTTAATGATCGTAAATTTTGTTGGAATATTCTATAGTTTTGCTTATTCTATAATTCTCTTTGCTTTCTAATTTTTAAAGTATTTTTCGATTTTTGAATAATTAATGCTAGGTAATTATATTTCGATATCGTCATATTATATAAACATATCCAACATCACGCTTCCGTGGTAAACAAAAGTGGATTTTGCTTATATTATTTAGATAGATAGACAATTATAATTTAATTATTTTCATATTTATTCATGCATGTTTTCTTTATTTAAAATAAAATATACTATATAAAATTTGAGACACTATTTTATTAATTTTATAATGAATAAAATATTGATAAACAAATGAAAATTAATTAATTTCAATTTATCTACATCTATCATTTCTTCCTTTTTTTTTTTGTGAATCAAGTGGCGGTGTGTAAAACTTGAAAATTCAATACTCCTTGAAAATTCATAATTTTTCTGGATCAGACAGTAAATTTCTCTTCTTATTAAAACTTTCACAAGGACACGTATAAAAACGAGGGAAAAGATTATATAAGTATGAAGCAATTAGAAAAAAAGAAGAATATTTCTTGGACTTTTTAGCACTGTTCGAAGTTTAAAGAACTTTTTATGATTTCCAGAATTTTAATTTAAGACATTAGACTTCTTGGATTGAGAATTTTTCATTTTAACTTTATAATGGAAAGTATTTGGAATTCCTTTGGTCTTTATAAATCACTTGGAATAATGTATTCTACAATTAGAATATAGAATAATTATATTTTTAATGCACGAGTGATTTTTATATTCAATTTCCAATAAAATTAATTTTTTTATTCAATAATTATATAAAAATTAATTTTTCTTTTCTAATCATTTTTTTTTTTTT
>NW_006263576.1:427711-431025 GCF_000469605.1 Apis dorsata
ATTTTGAAAAAAATTTGAAAAAGTTCTGATCAAAATCTTTAATTTATTCCACAAGTTAAGAGAAATGTTTATAAAATATAAAATGTAGAAAAATAAATTTTAAACTTTTTTCAATAAAAATAAATATTCAATTTGAAAAAAATGGATTTTTCTACGAAGAAAAATAATAAATATTGAAAATTATTAACAATTCTAATTAAATAATTAAAAATTTTGCATTGTCATTTAAAAAACGTTCTTTCTTTCCCTGAAATTAAGTACCGTTACTTGGTTCGTTTCAATCTTGATAGAAATTTGCATGCGATATGTCGATTAATTTACCTAGGTGGAGGACCACCCTATTTCGTACGGAGAACAAAACTATATCGAATGTATTAACTGATAGAGTTTGCTAAGTGTGGTTAATACAATACAAGACCTGAGTATCTAACACGAGAAGTTTAGTCTATGCTACTAGTTTGAAGTTGATTGCTAACTCAGAAAGTTTTGTTGTGTTACCTGCTAGTTTAAAGTCTATTGCTAACTTATCAAGTTTTGTTATATTATTAGTTCATAGAGGATTTACTGATTTGCTAAAAAATTTAAAATTTAATGCTTTCGTGACTCCAACATACTAGAATATCCATGTGTTATCAAAAACATTGAATATTAAAGTAAAAAGCAAGAATTATTGAAAATAATTATAAATATAATTATATTAATAATTATAAATATAAATATATTATACAAATATTATATAAATATAATTATAAATATATTAAAATAATCATTTAAAATAATATCTTATGTGTTTAATTATTTTTAAAATTATTTCGTTATTATTTAATCATAAAAATATATAGAAAACTACAGAAAAGAAAATGAAAGTTTTCCTATAGTTTGTGATTAAAACGACAGATGGCGAAATCGTCGCATGCATGTTCATTTTTAATCTATAACAAATTTTCTCTCATTTTAATTATTAAATATTTACATAAAAATATTATTTATATTATTTGTTCTTTCAATATCTCTTTATAAAATAATTGATAATAAATAATCGAAGTACAGATAAAAGAGTAATAAATAAATTTATCTAAATATTAATGTTTCGCTTACTTTATATTATGTATATTATGTAATTTAGTGAATAGAATTTCGTAAAGACAAAATATTTTTTCATTATATCATGCGTAATAAAGAAAATATTTATTTCAATTAATTATTTCAATAAATTCAATATTGGATAATATACATAATTAGATAATGGAAATATTATTTTTCACACATTCGTAAAATTAAATAAATATTTCAAACAATATTTTAATTGAAACATTATTATTTCAAGTTATTATTTAGTTATTATATTAAATATGTCTGACATCGTTAAACAATCTTGAATATATTATATTTATAATATAATATTTAAAATAAAAATATTTGCATACATTTTTTTTTTAACACAAAAACATCTTTTTTTGCGAATAATAATATGGTCAATCATATAGTAAAGCTCTTACAAGCGTCGAATATTGACATTTTTCAATACATTTTTATAAATCGTGTATATACATTTTTCTGTAAAACGTGTATGATAAATTCCATGGTAGATTTTTAAATATATTCAAAAATTCCAGAACATCTCGTTAAACCGCTTCACTGCATTAAATTCACAGCCAGCTAAGGTAGACAATTCGGTGACGGATGCGTGAATTGAAGTGGAAATTGTCGATATTCGAATATATTTCCTGTCTTTACAGTTTTATCTTACCATCTTTTAAAAGTATTCAAGATTTCTACTTATTTTTAATTTGATGCAATTTAAGTACAAAATGACAACGAAATATATTTGTTATAGCTATATATATTACAATATAGTAAAACTTTCATTATTCGAATTAAGTAAAGAGAAAATATATTTGAATAAGAGATAATGGAAAATAACATAAGCTTATTGCTTGTTTATGTGTTTTATCATATATATTATTTTTTATTTATAATAAAATTGGAATGTTTCTAGTTTATATAAATCATTGGCATTTACATTTTTATTTTTTTTTAAAGTTTTTCTATTTGAAAGATATATCTAAAAAAATCTACATCTAGAAATAATTACAAATAATTTTTTTAATTCTTTTTTTAACAATTATATTTTTTATTAATTCTCTTGCTGTTTTATAATTTCTTAAAAATTTCTGTTTAGTATGAATCAATTACAAATTAATGTAATCAATTACATTTTGTTTATATTTCGATGATATTGTATTTCACATTTACTTTATAATTTATAATTTGTTATGTATAATTCTGAATGATGAAATGAAAAAAAATAAATTCCTAATTTTATATAACAAAACTATCATCTCAAAAAGGTACATATACAAATATAAACATATATATATTATATTTTATAAAAGGTAAACTCTCAATGATTTTCGACAAACGATATTTGATTCCTATTATGTCAATATTTAGTCTTCCCTGATAAAGTTATTCAATATTAATTACAAATTAAACTCTATTTCCAATATTCCAATAAGAAAAGATACTTATTTATACTATTAAGAACAGAGAGTGTACAGTTCAAATATAATAAAATCTTCAAACTTAATAGAATATTTGAAAAAAATTTATCATTCCTTCTTTCAATATAAACAGTTCAAAATCAATTTGCACAAGAAGCCACGCGAGATAACCGCCACTCTTAGGAATGCCGTATAGGAGAAGGAGAGAAAGCTTAAACTCCAAAGAGAGTCATACGGGGTTGTCCAACATGGTTTGTTTGTCGAGATGTTAGCTTTTCGTCAAAGGATGCTATTAGTATGCGGTTAGCATTACGGAACTGTGTATCAAGATACACGGGATCCTGGGATCGTTATCTATTACCAATTCTCTGGCATGTGAACTGTCTGCCTCTGGTGATGCTCTCCACATTCGCTCTCCTTCACCTTGGGATGCCCTCGTGGACACGAGGTTTCCACGATTCCACTTTGTGGAACGATCGATGGAATCGGGGACCAGTATTCGTCGATCGGGCCAATAAGACGATTAGTCTTGCTGTACACGATCCTTGGCGCTAGCCGGAAATCATTGTATGCGCATTCCACCGTGATCTACCGTTCAGAGATCACCCTTTACTCTCTGGAGTAGTTGGAATACTTGGACAAATACCGTGGCTTAAGAGGAGAGGATGGCCGGCTTGGCTACGGCCTCGCCATTCGTTGTTTTTCATCTAGGGATCACTAGAAGATAGGTATAATTTACGAGACTTATGGATATCAAGATGGAAAGATTTCGAAAGATCTGTTGCTCTTTTTATCTCTTTTTTTTTTTTT
>NW_006263576.1:431291-435309 GCF_000469605.1 Apis dorsata
AATTAGAACATTCATAATTTTCAATATTGTAGTATATTTTTCAATATTTTTTTTAATATATCGTGTAATAATGATTTTTATTGATTATTAAGTTCTATTAATTATATGTATATTAATAATTTCAACATATATTTTTTTATTGGATTGTTTTATCATGTTTTTTATCAAATCATTGACAGAATGTCTAATTTTAAAATTTTTAGAAATAAAAATATTTTACTTTAGAAGATTATGTTATAAGAAATAATATTAAATAAGTTTAAGATGAATTATAATACGAGATTTTATTCAGTACATTGAATATGAATTAAATGTACATTGAATTCATATATTACGATTTCTTTTTTAATTTTTCTAATTATTTTTTAATATGATTCATAATAATTCAAAATGACATGAAATACTGAAAAAAAATTTAATACCTATCCAATTTTATACTCAATTTAACATTTCAAACTTACTTTTTTCTTTATTTTTATTCTTTATAGTCTTTTCTTATACTCCTTTATATATTTCGAATAAAAAAAAAAATTGATATTTAAAAAATAGAATAAGAACAGAGTTTTTAGCAATTTCAACTTCGTCTCATTCTTAAAATGAAAATTGGAAAACTTTGGTTGAAAGTCTAACGAACTGAGACACGGGTGGTATGACCGTTTTAATTGTCGGCACATTTTAATCGTAAATTTTCTCTCTGTTACAGTTGTCTGAGTCCGAGGTCTGCGTTGTTCTACGAATTCCCTCCTAACGGTAAGTTGGTTGGTTGCATGCACTTCGTTTGATTCATTTGTCATTTGTTTGAAATTTAAAAGGGGAAAGAAAACTTTAATTGTTTTAAAATTCTATGAGCGTGTTTTGTTCGCAAAATAAAAATAAAATATATTCGTTTTGATTACAAAAGAGAACTATTCATATAAGAAGATTATTTTTATTAATTCATATAAATCAAGTATTAATTATTTTTGTTATTATTTTATACATAAGAAGAATATTTTTATTATTAATTGTATTTTTATATTCGTTACATTGCATAAATTTAACATGACTAAAGTTTAGTTGAGGAAAATGTTACAGTCAAATATCAAAGGTGTAAGGAATTTGAGAATGTAGAGAGGGAAGTACGAAAATATTGAAGGTGTGTTAGTTATCTATAGAAATTTTGCAAGTTGTAATGATAATAACTTTGGAGAAGTTAGTTGATCTTTTTAGATAACATGCTTCGTGAAATTTCATCAATTTACAATTGAGAAATTCGTTAACTAATATGCATAAGTATTATAAATTTATGAATAATATTCTTATTAATATTTTTTCAAATAAGATAAAATAATTTAAAAGTAATAATTTAAAAAGTGATTTTGAATATAATAGATACATTAATAAGAAGAGTAATAATTTTGCATAATTTTTATATAAAATAATATATAATTAAATATATAATTTTTTATCCTTAATTTATTCAATTTTTCAATTACAAGATATCTTTCTGTTTCAGAAATATATAGATATGCTTTCAAAAATATTTTTCATAACATTTTTATATTTTTTTAATGAATTACATTTTCTTAATGAATTACATTGAACATTTTATAATTTCTCAATGAATTAATTAGATATTTAATTATTAATTACTTATCATAGACTAATTTTAATAATAAAGTTTTATAAAAATAATACAAATTATTGAATCATCAAATATTTTATAATAAAATTGGATGTTCTAAATCTTTACTCAATTATTAATTAATAAATAATTAAAATAAATTTAAAAAATAATAACGAAAAAATATCGTTTTTCTATAAGAATTTCATTTTGTATTTGGTGTATGAAATATTTAAAAATGGCACACCAGTTTAATAATATATTATATAAATCATAAATCATTTTTAAATTAATACTTTTTGAAAGTATAAACATAAATATAATATAAATATAATATTATTTTAATAAATTATTTAATATTTATATATTTATATATTTATATATTTATATATTTATATATATATTTGTTTAAATTATGAGTTTTTAATTTTATTAAAAGTTTTAAATTCAATTTTATTTAATCAGAAATCTATTTATAATATTCTTTTTAATTATGTATTTATTTTTTCAATATGCCTCAAGAAAAAGATAATAATTTGCTTTAAATTACAGCATTATTACAAAAATAATTCTATAGAAGAAAATATACAAAATAATTAATAAAACAAAGTTATTTTCTACTTGATAATATTAAATCAAATTAATGTAACATTTCAGTATGAAAAATTGAAAATTACTTTTATTGATATATATGCACTCTGCTATATTAAATATTTGAATAAACATTTTTTTATATATAGATTGAAATTAACAATTATTTTTTAAATTTTAATGAAAAATAATATTGAGATACAAATAAATTATAATACAAATAATCACTAAATTTTAATGAGATTTCTTTTTAGAAAATTTAATGATTAAAAAATTTTAATACGTAAAAGTTTTGATTGAAAATAATTATTGTACTAATTAACAAGTAATAATAAAATAAAATAGTAAAAAAAAACTATAATAATTAATGATATTAAATTTGAAAATTATTTATATTTTTAATATAAAAAATATTATAAAATATGAGAATTGAAAGCTCAATTTTAGTTAATTTTTCTCGTTATTTCATAAAAATTTTATAATTACTAATGATTAAAAAACATTCATTTTTTTATCATTTGTGATAATTATTCAAACCAAAATTATTTAAAATAAAAAATGAATTTTTATTCTGTAATTTTTTTTAATTATACATTGTGGTCTCTAATTTCTATGTCGCCTTGATTAATTTACATGTAATTTGCTCAATCGTAAGTCTTATGTAAATTTAATTAACTAATTTTAATTAACAAATTTCATTAAATTAGTAGATAAAAATTTCATGAAACTTTGTAGTTTAATTATATAGAATATAATAAATTACGTAATTATATAGCAATTATTTAAGCAAAATATCATTTTATTTTTTCAATTCATGAAAGAAAGATCCATACGATTATCAACATATGTTATTTTATATATATATATATATATATAGATAACAATTTTTTTTCATTTAGAATTACATAATTAACAATATATCGAGAAAAATAAAATAATAAACTTTTGACGTGCGCACAATTACATCTCTTAGAAGAAATTTATTCATCCCGATTGACTTTTCAATTTAACTTAGCGACTAGCCCTTTACAGCATAATTCGTATCTTATTATCAATGTCCACGGCATTGTAAAGCAAACACTTATAGATATCATCGTGGTACAAGTAAGTACCTCTAGCGGAGATTCGAGTAAGGAGAGAAAGGTTAGGAATATTCGACCGATTCTAAATACACTCCTCTGTTATTTAATGCGTTGACTAAGGTTCTACATAGTGCATGCATTCACCGAGCCGGTATAAAAGCTTATTCCAAGAAGGAACGTTGCTCGTTCGTGCACGTCACTCCCAATGAAATATATCTAAATGGCGCAACAATGGGATAGCGCGCTCGCCATGGTGCTCTCCGGCCATCTTCTTTCGTGCTACCATCCATGGTGCATCGTTATGCGAAGTTTGCCACGCGCCTTTGAAATTCCCCGCTCAAGGATCGCCCCATTTTATGCGTGCAGCTGCCTCCACGTATGTGCCTCGCGTGTCTTTACCCTATACAACAATGATGTCCTGCATCTTATCTGTTTCATGCGAGTGCGGGTTTGGTACTATGTGTTTATAACGCTCCTTCTTGAATCGCGTTTCGGATAATTTCTTGGGTTCTGGATTTATCGAGGCTCTGGAATGAAACGGATGCATTTAAATTGCGTGACTATTTTTTTTGAAATAAAATTTTATGTTGTTATATATATTTTAATCATTATGAAAAAATTGTGACATGGATAGTGTATCATAAAAAATATTTGAATATTTTATATATAATCTATTATGATTTGAATGAAAATTTATGTGTAGAATGTTAGTATGTTACATGTGGAACAATTTTTTTTTTTT
>NW_006263576.1:435413-440174 GCF_000469605.1 Apis dorsata
TACAATTTTGTTTGACAATTTTTTACAAGAGTGATAGGGCATTAAATTTTGAATTAATTTTGTAGTCTAAAATTGTGCTATTTCATATAATATTTAAAAAACTAAAATAGCATAAAATTTTTATTGTTGATTTCATTTTTTTGTGAATTTCGTTAAAAAAAATTTGTTAAATATAAGCAAAATTTTATTTTTAAAATTTTTTAAACAAGTTTTCTTATTTTTAATTAAATATTATAAATATAATGATTATGGAGTATAATAATTATGATATGGAGTATAATAGATTATATATTATAGTGTAATTTTTTTCTGATAAAATATCACATTAAGTAAATAAAAAAATTTCAGTATGTTTTTCGCTTTTTAAAATATAACTCTGTGATGAAAACTATTAAACTACAAAAACATCATCATAAAAATATATAATATTTATATATAAAAATATATATAAATTCATGTTTTAATAGCTTAACTCTTATATTTCTAATCAAATACTTAATTACCCCTTTTTGCTTTTTCTTTATTAACATTATATATTTTTCTCAACATATATCGCAAAAATGTTTTAAATGTTCTATATTTATACATTTTCATAAAATTTGAAATAATAAAGCTTTTAACTTATTTATAATTTTAATTACCAACTAAGAAGAGTTAACAACTAAACTATTATAATAAAAAATAATATTTATTCACTGTTAAAAGTTAAAAACAATATAAAAAAAAAATTAACTATATTTTATTCCATTCTATTATACATATACTATATACATATTTTCATTAACATGGATCTATTTAAATTGTATTTATAAAATAAGATTTTAAAGTTGTGATGAGAATTCATCAAATTATAAATACTATAATTTCTTATTACACACGAAAGAAAACACTATTATTTCTAAAAGTTATATATGTTTCACAGAAGTTGGAATTTATTTATTAGTTAACTTTCTTATAAAAGTTTTCTGTCTGTATTCTCAAATTGCAATTGGCACATCTTAAACTTAAGAGAATGGGCAAGATTCTAGAGAATCGAGGCTTTGAAATTTATGAATCGGTTTTCTCAGACAAAGAGGATTTTGTGCAGCATCTTTCAAAAAGAAAGTTCGTAGATTTTATAGACGTCGAATTCCGTAGAGACCGCCATAATTTTTTTAAATTGGAGACTGTTCTACCTTCAGCAATTGTATCAAACCTTCTGTGTTCCTTGGAGAAAATTTTCTTTCGAAAGTTACGTTGAATCAGATTAATTATTAAATATATATTATACAATTTTATAATAATAATATAATATAATAATAATATAAAATTAATAAAAAATATATTTCTATAATAAAACAATAAATAAAATATTAAAATATCGGTAAAAATAAAAAACGAATGAATTATGGATATCAAGTTTATTATAAACATTTTTTAGATATTTCATTATTTTAATGTGTCATATTTTTTAAATACATATTATATATGCAAGACAATAAACAATTAAATTATATCTTTCAAATAATTAATTCTTATTTTAAAATATTTTTTTAAATATCATCTTTGAAAATAATAAATCAAATT
The DNA here is from genome assembly GCF_000469605.1 of Apis dorsata. Classification (NCBI taxonomy): domain Eukaryota; kingdom Metazoa; phylum Arthropoda; class Insecta; order Hymenoptera; family Apidae; genus Apis; species Apis dorsata. Next base: position 436,980 of record NW_006263576.1, read on the forward strand.
TTTCTATTAAAATTTCAAAACAAATGTATAGAAATGTTAAATTCGTCATAAAATTTATGATAAACATTTATTATTAATTCAAAGTTCGATATTTTTCAAGCATCTTCGTTTAGAATTGAATTAAACTAAATTTTTCAAGTTGCAATTCTAAAAAATATTCATAGATCCTCGATATAAGGAAAAAAGGATCCAAGAAATGTCTTATCATCCTAGGTGAAATTTTATAAAAACACTTCAATCCACACTCGATTTCCACGAAGGAAATCGCTTTGGAACGTAGTAATATCGAAGGTTGAGATCGAGCATGAGAAATAAAAAATCAAGAAGAAAGGCCGAAATAACCGGATCGTATCATTGGAATTTTTCAAGATATCGAAAAACACTTTAGATCCCATATTGGAGAGGAAGTTGGCTCGCGAGCCAAGGAGGTTAGCTTTGATATTTCATTTCTATTGACTTTTCTTGCTATTCTCGCTCCTCGCCATTTCCATTGCTATGAATATATAATTAAGAACAAAATCTTCTCCCCTGTGCTATCCGTATGTATATATAATGATAGATTTTCCTTATGTTTTTGTTTCTCTCATTGTTGCATCGTTTTTAGTATTTGTACACGATACATTTATCTTCGAACTTTGTTAACACAACAATGAAAAAATATTCGACGTTTTTTGAAATATCAATTGAATTAATTTCATATGGTTATTCTTAAAAATATATTAACAACGATATAATTTTAATAAATATGCATAAAGAATATTTTGCAATATTAAAATATAATAAAAAATAAAAAATTAAATGTAATCATTGTTTAATATTTTTTGGAGTAAATTTAAGATAGAAAATAATTCTTTTTTACTTATTATTAATAATGAAAAAATATTTTTTTGTAAAATTTTTGTAAAGAAAATACAATGTAACATAAATATATATTATTATTTTATAATAAAATTATAAAATAATATATAAAATTTGATATCTATGTGATCAAAAGAGAATATATTAACTGTTTAATTAATTAATTTAATAATTAATAAAAATATTATGTTATATATATAACATTGAAGTAATAAGATGAAATTCAAATCCAAGATAACTACTTATGATGATGATTTTTAGTAAAAGTTTATTTGGATTAATAATTCTTTTAACGTATAATTTGTTTTAAATAATTTGATATATGACAATTTTTTTTTATTTTATAATTTTTCTATTCTATTCTTGTAAATATAAAATTTATTTTGTCTTGTGAATTATATACTATTGTCCGAACATGATTATATATCCGTTTTTGGAAAAAATTTTTGTACGGGTATAAATTACTATGTGCACAGAAATAACTTGAAGCCTCACGTAAAATATAAATCCAATGAATGATTGGTATTTGTAATATTCAATAACGGATTGGATTATTCAAATATTTTAATTTTATTTTTAGCTGGTATTAAATTCGGCTTAATAAATGGTTCAATAAAAAAATCACTGATAAAGGAAATAAAGAAAATAATATAATGAAAATGTTCAAGTGTAATTTAAATATCATGGATTTTAGCAAAAAAAAATAAATTTTAAAAATATCTTTAAAAATGTTAAATGATTTTGATGATATTGAAAATAATTGAAAACAAATAGAAAATTATTGATTTTTATTATAGTTAAGTTTTTATCATTAAATTGGGCTATTTATTGAAATTTATTATTAATTTATTATCAATTAGGAAAGATTATAATCATTATAATCATCTATTTCATCAAGTTAACTTTTAATCAATAAATTGATTTGTAAGAATTATAAAGGTCTATTTTAGAATTCAAAAATTTGTTTAGAATTATGTATATTATGAATAATGCAAATTATTTAATAGATATATAATATTTCTAAAAATACATATTGTTAATTTAAAAAAACGATATACGTGCTTCAATTTGATACAAACATACATTGTATTTGATACAAAGTCAAAATGAAAATTTTTGCAAAGAAAAATATTGCTTGAAATTATCTTAGGAATCTCCACTTAAGCGATGTTCTTTCATTTTTGGGTCATCCTGTATTGGTGCACAAATATTTTCATGAAAAGTTTTCGGATATTTTTCCAGAAAATATTCGTACACGTATTGTCAATAAACGAATATGAATTCTTTCATCAAGATCAAACTTTTCTAGAAAAATAAGAAAAAAAGTTCTTTTTTATCAATTATCAACAATAAAACCATATTTTTTTATAATTTAAAAAAAATAAAAAAAAATATAAAATTTGAAATCTTTTTCATCGAGAAAAAAATATATTTTTTATTCAATTATTTATTAACTGTAATAATAATTAAAATACTATATTTTGTATATATGCAATGTTAAAAGGTTGAATATTTAGAGATTATAAAGATTCTTGACAGTTGTCTTAATTTATTGCTTACTCGTTTTACTCTCGCATAAATAGCTCGACAAAGACTAATCAAGTTAGAGATCAAGAACGTGCTCTAAATAGTGCACATTTAACAGTAATTTCATGTAAGAGGCATCGATGTCGGATTGTTACAACTCTTAGCCCCTGTCACTGAATATCACTACCTAACAAATTCAAGCATAGACCTAACCTAAAACTTGCAAAGCTTACCGTACTACGCAAACACGTTTGTTCGGGTTGCCTGCTTGTTGGGAGAAATGCTTTAACTATGACAGAGCAAGTTGTTTGCTCTAACTGAGATCCAAGAGATAGCTAACTGCTGCACCAGGATACGTTTGCGACAATTCGTTGAATTCAACTTTCAGCATGATTCATTGATTATTATTTACCTGTATTACTTATTGAATAATATAATATAATGCTTTCGTTTGATTTAATACTTTAATATTAAATTTTTTGTCTTTTTTTCCTTCATTTATATAATTATAATAAAAAATCATCATTAAAAATAATTTCAAAAAATTTCAAAAATATTAGTAATTGAATTTATAGATTGATTATTATTTATCTACACTACTTGTTGAATAGTGTTACATGATGCCTTCATTTTATTATATACTTTACTTTATTAATACTTTATTTTTTAAATTTTGTATTTTCTCTAAAATTATTATTATTAAATTGAAAAATAATAGCAGCTAATGAATTCATAGATTGATTATTATTTATTTATACTATTAGTTAATTTATTTAATATAATATTTTTGTTTTTATTTATTTATTTTAA
>NW_006263576.1:440413-441643 GCF_000469605.1 Apis dorsata
GATAAAAAAATGATTATTAAAAAAAATTTGAAAAATATTTGCAATTAATAAATTTTGTGCAAAAAAAGAATTTATTGTTACAATCATTATATTATCCATATAAATAAATAATAGTAATTTAGTAGTACATAGTAAAATTTCTTAAACATACACGAAGAAGAAATAAATATCATAAATATAAATTGTAGGATAATAAAATTAATAGACTAAAATAAAAAATATTGAGAATATTTATTCTTATATTATATTGAAATATAATTATTAATTTGAGAGATTACAGAAAGTTAAAATGTATATAATTGATTCTAAATTTCGGAATAAAAATTATCCATTGAGTGATTACTAATTAATGATTAACAAGTGACTATTGGCTGAATGAGCGATCAGGAATTGATCATCGAATAGTTACTAATCATTGATTAATCATTGTTGACCATTTGCTATTCTCTAGCTATTCATTATCTGATCTCTGATTGATTATTTATCGACTACTTGTTGATCACTTACTGACTAACTATTGATAAATCATGAAATTGATTAACTATTTATTGGCATTGATCAACCATTCATTGATAATTCATCATTAAGTAACCATTGAATAACTATTGACTTACTAAATAATCACTAAAACATTAATAAATAACTAACTAAATAAACATTAAACCAGATCACTAGTTAATCACTGATTTACCACTGATACGTCGTTAACTATTGATTAATTATTTATTGAGCACTTCGATTGATGAATAACTGATTATTGATCGATCATTATTTAATTATTTAATTAAGTGATCATTGATTTATCGTTAAAAAAGATTATGATTATATTAATTTTTGTTTTTATTATAATAAGCGAATTTTATTTATTATAAATTGTTATCAGTTGATGTAACGTAAATGGCTTTTCAAATTAAGAAACAGACTGCAAAGTTGTTATCCTGACAATCATATACAGGATACACAAAAAAAGAATCACAAGAATCGATGGAACATTGCGAGTGTAATTTCTTTGTTCTTTGTTATTATTTCTGTCTCGAACTTATATCGAGTGGAAGCTCTATCGTTCCAGCAAAACGATCTATTGAAAACCATTCAACCGTTTATACTGTATTTCGTGGTAAAGGATCCTTTTCGATTTCTCGTTTTCGGTTTTTTCTCGTTCGCAGAATAGGTGCAATCAACCTTCGATATATCTTTGAAGTATCTATTTTCGTTCAAAAAAAAAAAAAA